>NC_061122.1:137745340-138030589 GCF_002878395.1 Capsicum annuum | reverse complement strand
TGGGTTAATAAAGGATAAGGTTTCATTAATAGGATTAATTTGGGGCATACAAGGGTGATTTCTCTTGGTCAACTTCAAAATTTAAGGCATGTTAATCCTCCCTCATTGGTATTTCCTTTTAAATACATGTTTTATGAATTGTTTTCTTGGGATAAATGTTTTATGGTTTTTGGAGTTCAAATAAATGTTGGAGGTTTTAGTTACAATGGTTGGTTATGGTTTTCCGATGTATTTTACTTACAGTTTTCATATTATTATGGTGGTTTGAACATTTGATTGCATGGGAATGGTCAATAGCTACATGGTTTTGTCTTTGGAATACTATGCCCCCAACATGTTTGATAAAATGCCTATGAGAATGTTTTTGGTTAAATTATTGCACATTCATTGAACTATGCATGGTATGACTTGGTAATGGAACCCTAAATGGTATAAACAGTTTAAATAGTTTTAAATGGTTAAATATTAAGGTCTTGGTTGTTATGGTTTGTCTGATTGAAAGCCTTATGGGGTAAAAAGGAATCCCCCAAGCAAGCATAATAATGATCACTTTTGGGGTACATGGGATTCCCTCAAGCAAACGTAATATGTAAACTATGGGTACATGAGTATCATTTTTCTTTCAAAGGTTGGATAAGTACATTTTCTTGCAAGTTATAGTCATATGATGACACCACTACTCATAGACTAGGTTAATAATAATAGAATGGTGGTTTGACTGTATGGAAATGGTTTTAATTGGGAAATAACAGTGGGGTGTGATAGCTAATCCTGAAGGTGTGAGTCTAATGGATAGATGCTGGAAACTCATGTTTACCAACATGAGGATTTATCATGAAGACTATATATGATACTTACAAGGCATACGGGAATCCCATAAGTACACTTGTACATATGTATCATGGAGAGCGAAGGGTACTTGGGAATTCCCTACCCCTATGATATCTCTGGTTCGTACAACTATACGCATAGAGGCTAATCCAAGGGGTTATACTGGACCCATATAGCTCGTGGGTGGTTATAGGATGGTTAAGCTACACATAACCAGGGTAATGACTTTAAAGGCATACGAAACATGGTCTTTTTTCCCTGCATAGTTATATATATATATGTGTATGGTTGTGAATACATATGGTTGGTCTACTTGGTTTTAATGGTTGGCATTGTTTTATCCTTATCTTGAATACATACTAGCATTCACCCGCTAACCCATCTTCAGGCAGCTATATCCCCACGCAATGTAGGAACGAACCATTCTACTTCTCTTACTTATTTATCGTATTTTGTATAGGCTTGGTTAGATTAAAGTGGTAAGCTTCTATATTTTTGAAGGATACATTTCATGTCATGGATGTCTTTACATATGTTTGTTATTTCATGTACTAACCAAATATTGTTTTACTTTTGATTGGAGGCTTTGTGGTACTAGTATGGTTCGGTATAAGCGGTGTCGATAGTGGTGTCGGCCTTAGTATTGGTATTGTTATCGAGTTAGACACTGTTTGACTAAATTTATGATTTTTCATACTTTTATGTTTATGAATTATATACATATTTATATTGTAACTCAATTGGTATGGGATGTATGGATTGGTTTACAATTCAGTTTTGGTTTTGGTTATTGGTTGGATAATGGATGGATGGACTTGCTTGGGTTGTCACGGTTATAGAATTATCCCAATGTCTTAATTTACACAAAATACTATCTTGTTATATATTTGTAAATCATCTGACTTGGGGTATGGGTATTTGGAGGTTAGGTTAGGTAATATGTAATACCCTGGGAAATTTTTCGTTGAAATTTTGTGCGTAAACGTGTTGGGTTCTATTTTCTAGAATAAATCATAAATTTTCCGTGTGGAATGTCTTAGATTATGACCCACCATTGCGTAGAGTATCAAATAAGCTTTCCAACGATATGTGGAACATCCAAAACAGAAACCCGAGCGATGAGTTATGAACATTCCGATCGAACCGTGAATATTAGTGAACAGTAAAACGAGCAGGAAAAAGTAATGAGGCCTGGCGTATTTTTTCTCCAACTTTAAACAATCATAACTCCTTGTACATAATGATCTGGGTAATGTACTATATATCAACGGAAAGCTCTGTGAGTACTCTCTCCAATGAAATTGGTTTCATCCAATTTGTCTATTCGGAGCAACAAGTTATGGTCAATCTACTTCAGCCTATCAAAAGTAAATTTTTGCTTCAACTTCAAATGATCATAACTCCTCGTACATAATGATCTGAGTGATATACTATATATCAATGGAAAGATATGAGAGTCCTCTTTCTAATGAAATGAGTTTCATCTAATTTGGATATCGGAGTAAAACGCTATGATTGATCTACTTTAGACTATCAAAACAGTCCACCAAAGGATAGATTCGAGAATTTTTTTAATTTTTAGGGGCGTTTTGGTCATTTCCCCTCACCCAAAATACGTCCAAACCCTATATTAAAGCCTATTAAAAGCATTATATGTTATATTTCATCAAATTCCCTCAAAAAGAAAACCCTAACCTCCTACATCCAACTTTAAGAACCTCCAAAGTTCACCATTAATTCTGCAAATTTATTCAAGATTCCAAGTTCCTAGTTCAAGAACTCCAAGAACCATCATTAAAAGGCACGATTAACATCTCAAAAATGAGTATCGATCTAAAGTTCATCATTCAAGGTATGTGGGATTTTTCCACAAAAACTCTCTTTCGTTCTTGTGCCCAAAAGTAAGTTTCTTTACAAAGGCATGATTTTTATTTGATTTTTACGAATTTGAAGCATGAACCCATATCTTATGATGATTATTATGAAATCATGATGTTTATGATTTTGAAAGATTAATTTACATGTGTGGAGATATAAAGCATGAATCTTGAACGATATTTATCATGATTTTTATATTTGGGCCGTGAATCACCATTAGAAATTGTGTTTTTTTAGAAAGTGTGTGTTATAAGCACGTTGATGTTGAATATTTGAGATATTTTGAATGATTTAACCATTTGGTCTTAATGGAGTTGTTTTGAACTCGAGTATGAAATAAATCCACAACATGATTGATTTTGATAGATGGGAAGCATGATGGCTGCTGATGTATACTTATATATTATTGAAATTGTTTTATTATGGATTGTCTTTGAAATGATCTGAGCTAAGTCTGGGAGAAATCTTTAGCACCGAGTGGGAGGTATAGAGCGACCTTACTTCCCTAGAACTGTATGCCCCCGTAGAAGTGAGCCTAAGGCTTATTTATATAGTGATCACTCGTTTGTGTGGATTTGATATCGATAGTCCTACTCCGATGGCAAGGATAGGATGGCTCTCCCCAATGTGGATTGTACGTTGGACTCCATGTAGCTCACATGGTTTATGTCGCTTATAAAATCTCCAAGTGTGTGTGTGTTTCCTTGTGTCTATGGTGAATGGTGAAGTGATTTGAAAGTGGAATTGTGAAAGTTATTCTTTTGAAAGATTTAAATGATATTTACATTATGAGAATTGATATTCTTGATGAACTAAAAGTGATTGACAAATTATATGATGACTGACATGTGTTATTGTACTTATTTCATCCTCTCATGATTATGATGATTTTCTTTGGGCTATGTGAGTCTTTTATTCATCCTGTATATTTCTTATAAATATTTATGATAATGATGTTTATACAACTGCATACACCCCCATATACTCGATTCCTTTTCATGGATTGACCCACATCTTTGGATGTGGGCTGCATTTTCTCAGAATGTAGGTTCAGGTTCTCAGTTCCAGGTTCTAAAGTGATTCTTCGGGCATGCTGTTCTACATCCTCTGTTGTGGTGAGTCCTCATGTTCTGAGGACGTGATGTCTGATGTTGGTTTTATAGAATTGTTTACATTTGATAACTGAGTATGAGTCAGTTGGGGCATGTCTCAATGGCTCGCTAGTTTTATTAATTTTCTTAGAGGCTTGTCAAACTAGTATAGATGTTGGGAGTTGACTAATAAGTCATATTTTGTTATCTTTCTGAAATTCTTTTATTCTTGGATGATGGTTACTCTGTTGATATTTGAGGGTTATTTATGGAAACTCCGTTGATTTGTCTTGAACTAAATACAAATGGCTCAATGGGTTAGCTTGGGGCTACTCGTAGCCTCAAGCACTGTGTGATGCTCCAGGACCCATTTTCTGGGGCGTTACAAACTTGGTATCAGAGTATAAGGTTTTAAGGTGTTCGAGGGAGTCTGAAAAGCTGCATTAAGTAGAGTCTTGATCATCGGTGTGTAGCACGCCACATCTATGAGTAAGAGGCTACAAGACATTTTAGTAAAAAGTGTGATTCTTTCTTTCAGAAGTCTATCGTGCTTAAAGTGTCTTTCTCTGCTATTGATTCGTGCTCTACTATTTTAGAAATATGCCTCTACATCAAGAGAGAAGAAATAATGATGGTCAGCAACCTCAACCCGCTGGCCCATTGAATGAAAACGTGTTTCACGCTGAATTTCAGGCAGCCTTTCAGGAGCTGGCCCAAGCTGTTACTGCAAATATTTAGGCTAACCCGACCCCGGCTCCACAGCAATAGGGAGATGATTTAGCTGTTTCTAGGATCCATGACTTCGTGCAGATGAATCCGCTGAAATTCTATGGGTCCAAGTCTGATGAGGATCCATGGTTGTTTTTTGAGCAGGTGCGGAAGATTACTCAGGTGATGCATGTATTTGAGGATCATAGTGTGGAGTTGGCTACGTTTAGGTTGAAAGACCTTGCTTATGACTGGGTTGTTGCTTGAAGGAAAGGTAGAGGTGAGGGAGTTGTCCCTACAACTTGGCAAGAGTTTCAGGATGCATTCCTAGATAAGTTTTTCCTTTTGGAGATGAGGGAGGCAAAGGTGGAAGAGTTTATGAACCTGCGACAGCGCTCTATGACTGTTAGAGAGTAATGTCTAAAGTTCAATTTGTTGGCCAACTATGCTCTTGACGTAGTGGCTGATAATTGGGCTAGTATGAGTAAGTTTGCGACTGGAGTGTCTAGTTATGTGGTTAAGGAGTGTAGGTCTGCTATGCTGAATAGTAAGATAAATCTTTCTAGGCTGATAAATCATGCCCAACAAATTGAGGCAGACAAGATTAAGGAGAGAGATAGAATGAGAGGGAATAAGAGAGCTAGGTTCGAGCAGCACGAATAGGGTCAGACTAGATCAAAGGGAAGGAGTCGCCCTCATTATTAGGATCGTTCTTCTATGCCAGCATCGTTATCTGCTAGTGCTTCCATGCCTAGAGGTAGGCAGGAGCAAGGTAACAGGTCATATGTATCCAGGTCCCATTATAGTACTGTTAGTAAGCCAAATCGTCCCCTGTGTCCTAAGTATGGTAGGGCTCATTCGGGTAAGTGTAGGGGTGAGAAGAGGGGTTGTTTTTGGTGTGGTGACATGGGTCACACAGTTAGAGATTGTCCATAGGATGGACAAGGGCGTCGTGACTATAGCCCTCAGACCCAAACTCAGACTGTTAGTGCTCCAGTTCCAGTGACTTACCCACTCCCAGCTCAGTGCGCCTCTTCTAGCAATGCTGGCGAGTAGCACCAGAATAGATTCTATGCTTTACCGTCCTACCAGGAATAGGAGGACTCTCCCGATATTGTTACTGGTATGCTTCATATATTTCAGTTTGATGTGTATGCTTTGTTGGATCCTGGATCCAGTTTTTTATATGTTACACCTTTGATTGCTATGAATTTTGAAATGAGTCCTTAGATTATCCCTGAGCCTATACTAGTTTCTACCCTAGCGGGTGATTTGATTATTGCCCAGAAAGTGTATAAAAAGTGTCCTGTTACCATTTTTCATAGAGTCTTGTTGGCTGATCTAATTGAGTTAGACATGGTAGATTTTGATGTGATTTTGGGTATGGACTGGCTGTATTCTTCTTATCCCTCTTTTGATTGTCGGACCCGAGTGGTCAAGTTTTAGTTTTTGGGTGCATCCGTGTTTGAGTGGTTTGGGAATTCTGTGTCATCCAAGAGTTATTTTCTCTCTTACCTCAAAGCTAAAAAGCTTATTTCCAAGAGGTGTATTTACCATTTGGTTAGAGTCAAAGGTACTAAGTCTAAGACTCCAACTCTCCAGTCTATTAACGTCGTCAATGAGTTTTCTGATGTCTTTTCGGATGATCTCCCAAGGTTACCTCCTTATAGAGAGATAGAGTTCGGAATTGATCTTCTTCTCGATACTCAGCCCATTTCTATTCCTCCTTATCGTATGGCCCCTGCAGAACTTAAGGAGTTGAAAGAGCAACATAAGGCCTAGTATTTCTCCTTGGGGTGCTCCTATGTTTTTTGTGAGAAAGAAAGATGGCACTTTGCGTATGTGTATTGATTACTGCCAACTAAATAAAGTCACCATAAGAAAATAAGTATCCCCTTCTGAGAATAGATGATTTGATGACCAATTTCAAGGTGCAAGTTATTTCTCAAAGATAGACCTTCGTTCCGGCTATCATCAACTCAAAGTTAGGAAGTGTGACATCTCGAAAACCACTTTTCAAACTCGTTATGGCCATTTTGAGTTTTTTGTTATGTCTTTCGAGTTAACTAATACCCCAGCAGCTTTCATGTACCTCATGAATCGAGTGTTCAGACCATATCTGGATATGTTTGTCATAGTGTTCATCGATGATATACTGGTGTACTCCCGTAGTAAGGATGAACATTCTGATCATCTCCAAACTGTCTTACAAACCCTTAGAGATCACAAGTTGTTTGCCAAGTTTAGTAAGTGTCAGTTTTGGCTAAGGTCAGTTGCTTTTCTGGGTCATATCATTTCTTCCGAGGGTATTAGACTTGATCCATAAAAGACCGAAGCTGTTAGAAATTGGCCTAGACCTATTTCTCCGACTGATATCCAAAGTTTTTTGGGTTTAGATGGCTATTACCGCCATTTTGTTTAGGGTTTCTCCTCTATAACGTCTCCTATGACTCGGTTGACCTAAAAGAAAGTGAAGTTCTTGTGGTTCGAATCTTGTGAGAAGAGTTTTCAGGAGTTGAACACTCGACTGACTTCAGCCCCTGTTTTGACTTTGCCTGATCGTGTTGATGGTTTTGTGGTGTACTGAGATGCTTCAAAAGTTGGGTTGGGTTGCGTATTGATAACTGAAGGTAGTATAGAGGTTCAGAGTAGTTTCGAATCCTTCTTGGTTTTGAAAGTGAAGGAAAAGCAATACTTAGATGCTATTTTGGTCAGACTGAAGGAGTCAGTCAAGGACCAAAAAGTAAAGGTTTTCTCCCAAGAGGGAGATGGTGTGTTGACATTACAGAGTAGATTGTATATCCCAAATGTTGATGATCTAAGACAGAGGATTATGGCTTAAGCGCATGGGGCACGATATTCTATTCATCCTAGTGCCACCAAGATAGACCGAGACTTGCGGGAAATCTATTGGTGGAGTGGCATGAAGAAAGATATAGCAGCGTTTGTAGCTAAGTGTGCAACATGCCAACAGGTTAAGGTTGAACACCAAAGACCTGGTGGTATGATGCAAGAGTTTAGTATTCCCACCTGGAAGTGGGAAGAGATAAATATAGACTTCGTGATTGGTTTACCTCCTTCCCGACGCCATCATGATTCCATTTGGGTTATGGTTGATAGGTTGACTAAGTTTGCTTATTTCTTGCCTGTTCATACTTCATATACTACTGAGGATTATGCCAGATTTTATATCCGAGAGCTAGTCAGACTGCATGGAGTTCCCTTGTTTATCATTTCGGATAGGGGTACTCAGTTTACTTTACAATTTTGGAAAGCTTTTCAAAAGGGTCTTGGTACCCAAGTGCTTTTGAGTTTTACTTTTCATCCGCAGACTGATGGTCAGGCTGAGCGGACTATCCATACCTTAGAGGATATGTTGAGAGCTTGTGCACTTGACTTTAAGGGAAGTTAGGATGATCACTTACCGTTGATAGAGTTTGCTTACAATAATAGTTTCCACTCTAGTATTGGCATGGCTCTGTTTGAAGCCTTATATGGGAGGAAGTGTAGATTACACATAGGTTGGTTCGAGGTGGGTGAAGCGGCTGTGAGTGGTCTTGATTCAGTATTTGATGCTATCAAAAAAGTTATGTTGATTAGGGAAAGGTTGAAAACTGTGCAGAGTCATCAAAAGTCATATTGGAATGTTAGAAGGAGAGACCTTGAGTTTGAAGTTGGTGACCTAGTGTATCTGAAAATTTCACCCATGAGGGGGGTAAAGAGATTCAAAAAGAAGGGGAAGCTTAGTCCCCGTTTGTTGGTCCTTACAAAATTCTTAGCCGTGTTGGTAAGGTAGTTTATGAGGTCGAGTTGCCTTCCGAGTTGTCCTCTGTTCATCCAATATTCTATGTCTCCATCCTTCGAAAGCATATTAGCAATGCTATGGCAGTGGATTCCTCTGTGAGTGCTGACATTCAAGAAAATCTTTCTTTTGATGAGATTCCTATTGAGATTCTTGATTTCAGTGTCCGAAGACTAAGGAACAAAGAAGTTCCCTTGGTCAAAGTGTTGTGGCGAAACCAATCTGTTGAGGGTGCAACTTGGGAAGCTGAGGCGGATATGCGATCAAAGTAACCACACCTATTTTCTGCGAACTCCGATCAAGCCGAAGGTACCGTTCTTTCCTAAATCATGCACTTTTGATAAAAGTTGCAGAAGTTCAGTTGTCATTTATTATGTGTTCAGTTCTAGTTTCTTGAATTTATGCATTCTATGTTGCATTTGGAGTGAGAAATGATGTGTTCATGACTTTAACGAATGGTTTCAACTGTATGCTCTATTCCCTATCTAATCTTGACATTCTAGCATCATTCAAGACGAATTTTTCCAAGGGGGGATGATGTAATACCTCGGGAAATTTTTCATTGAAATTTTGTGCGTGAACGTGTTAGGTTTTATCTTCTAGAATGAATTATAAATATTCCATGCGGAATGTCTTATATTATGACCCACCATTGTGTAGAGTATCGTATAAGCTTTCCAACGATATGTGGATCATCCAAAACGGACACCCGAACGACGAGTTATGAACATTCGGATCGAACCGTGAATAGTAGTGAATAGTAAAACGTGCAGGAAAAAGTACTGAGGCCTGGTGTATTTCTGCTCCAACTTTAAATGACTATAACTCCTTGTACAGAAGGATTTGGGTGATATACTATATATCAACAGAAAGATCTGCGAGTCCTCTTTCCAATGAAATGGGTTTCATCCAATTTGTCTATTGGAGCAAAAAGTTATGGTCGATCTACTTCAGCCTTTCAAAAGTGAATTTTTGGGTCAACTTCAAATGATCATAAATCCTCGTACACAATGATCTGGGTGAGATACTATATATTGACAGAAATATATGAGAGTCCTTTTTCTAATGAAATTAGTTTCATCAAATTTGAATTTTGGAGTAAAACGTTATGGTTGATCTACTTCAGACTATCAAAACAGTCCACCAAAGGACAGATTCGAGAATTATTTGATTTTTAGGGGAGTTTTGGTCATTCCCCCTCACCCAAAATCCGTCCAAACCCTATATTAAAGCCTATTAGAAGCATTATATGTTATATTTCATCAAATTCCCTCAAAAAGAAAACTCTAAGCTCCTACGTCCAACTTCAAGAACCTCCAAAGTTCACAATTAATTCTGCAAATTTATTCAAGATTCCAAGTTCCTCGTTCAAGAACTCCAAGAACCTTCATTCAAAGGCACTATTAACATCTCAAAAATGATTATCGATCTAAAGTTCATCATTCATGGTATGTGGGGTTTTTCAACAAGAACACTCTTTCGATCTTGTGCCCAAAAGTTATTTTCTTTACAAAGGCATGATTCTTATTTGATTTTATGAATTTGAAGCATGAACCCATATTTTATGATGATTATTATCAAATCTTGACGTTTATGATTTTGAAAGATGAATTTACATGTGTGGAGGTATAAATCATGAATCTTGAACGATATTTATCATGATTTTGATATTTGGGTCATAAATCCCTATTGGAAATTGTATTTTTTTAGAAGCGTATGTTATAAGCACGTTGATGTTAAATATTTGAGATATTTTGAATGATTTGAACTTTTGGTCTTAATGGAGTTGTTTTAAACTCGAGTGTAAAAGAAATCCACAACGTGGTTGATTTTGATAGATGGGAAGCATGATGGCTCCCGATGTATATTTATATATTACTTAAATTGTTTTGTTCTGGATTATCTTTAAAATTATCTGAGCTAAGTCTGGGAGAAATCTTTAGCACCGAGTGGGAGGTATAAAGCGACCTTACTTCCCTAGAACTATGTGCCCCCGTAGGAGTGAGCCTGAGGCTGATTTATATTGTGATCACTAGTTTGTGTGAATTTGATATCGATAGTCCTACTCCGATGGCAAGGATAGGACTGCTCTCCCCAACGTGGGTTGTACGTTAGACTCTATGTAGCTCACATGGTTTATGTCGCTTATAAAATCTCCAAGTGTGTGTGTGTTTCCTTGTGTCTATGGTGAATGGTGAAGTGATTTGAAAGTGGAATTGTGAAAGTTATTCTTTTGAAAGATTTAAATGATATTTACATTATGAGAATTGATATTCTTGATGAACTGAAATTGATTGACAAATTATATGATGACTCACATGTCTTATTGTACTTATTTCATCCTCTCATGATTATGATGATTTTCTTAGGGCTATGTGAGTCTTTCATATATCCTGCATATTTCTTATAAATATTTATGATGATGATATTTATAAAACTGCATACACCCCCATATACTCGGTTCTTTTCCATGGTACTGACCCACATCTTCGGATGTGGGCTGCATTTTCTTAGAATGTAGGTTCAGGTGCTCAGTTCCAGGTTCGATAATTATTCTTCGGGTACACTGTTCTACATCCTTTATTGTGGTGAGTCCTCATGTTCCGAGGATGTGATGTCTGATGTTGGTTTCATGGAATTGTTTACATTTGATAACTGAGTATGAGTCAGTTGGGGCATGTCTCAATGGCTCGCTGATTTTATTGATTTTCTTAGAGGCTTGTCAATTTAGTATAGATGTTGGGAGTTGACTAATAAGTCGTCTTTTATTATCTTTCTGAAATTCTTTTATTCTTGGATGATGATTACACTATTGATATTTAAGGGTTATTTATGGAAACCCCATTGATTTGTGTTGAACTGAATGAAAATGGCTCAAAGGGTTAGCTTGGGATATTCGTAGCCTCAAGCACAGTGTGACACTCCGGGACCCGTTTTCTGGGGTGTTACATAATGGGGGTGGTCCCCGATCCTTGTTGGACTTGGGATGCCTATTACGATAAGGGCCAGGTTTGGGTCATGTAAATTTCCTCAAGTAATATAAATACCCATTATGTTTTTTATTAGAAGTTATGCTCTCTTGATACTTACAAAATTATTTTTATTTTGAGATTTGATTTTGGTCTCAGAATTATCATGTATTGATTTTGGTTTATTAATTTAATTATGATTTTGGGTTTTTACTAGTGATTATTATGATTTCATCTTATCCTTTAAATTATTAATGTTGTTGATTAATTCACAAGCAAAAGCAGTAAAAACCCTTAAATAGGATTGTAGAACCCTAGCGGATTAACGAAGTAGGGGAAGTGCTATTGTTGTTCTGAACCGATACCCATGCATTCATTGTATTTTTTTCACTTTAATAGTTTTCTTAGTGATTGCGAATGTTAGGATCCTCTCTACATTATTGCTACTTACACCAAAAGAGGAGTAGTGACAAGTAAAAGATAATGGCGACAATAATTTGGAGATTAGTTGTTGATCCATATTACTAAGTTTTATCTAAGATGTTTATATTTCAACTAGTAACTAGAGACTCGAAAGGTAATATTTAACTGGGATCTAGATATCAGTTAGTAAGTCAACATCCTGACACTCAAAAGGTAAAGGGTGAAATCCTTTTGCTCGCCCAAACAAATATAGAAGGTACATAACTTATGGATTCGACATGCAAGGTATCAGATTTGTTCCGGAAAGCATGATAAGATCACTGATTTTAGAAGCCAGGGGGGACACAACCCTAGTGTTTACCTATGACTGAAGACAACTAAAGTTGATATCGCTCTTTTACTTTTCTAATTCTGCCTGTTGATTACTATTGCTGAGAGCCATGATTCCATATATTCCCTTGGGACTTGACCCTAACCTTTAATTGGGTTACTATATTTGGCAGCGACTGGATCATCTTCAAAGTGGAGGTGTTGCTTAGGCTTCACTAGTATCTACTCCCGTAGGTGATTCTTTATTAGTGGATCAGGTTTATAGATAATGCTTAGTGCTCATTTGAGAGTTTGATTCTTAGGCCAACCCTATTTTGATAGATATAATAGATTTCTATATGATTTTTGCCATGTCCTGGTTATCCCCCAATTATGTAATCTTAGATTACTTCACCGATACCTTTACATTAGCTATGCCTGACATATA
The DNA here is from genome assembly GCF_002878395.1 of Capsicum annuum. Classification (NCBI taxonomy): domain Eukaryota; kingdom Viridiplantae; phylum Streptophyta; class Magnoliopsida; order Solanales; family Solanaceae; genus Capsicum; species Capsicum annuum. Next base: position 138,018,130 of record NC_061122.1, on the reverse strand, counting down.
CTTAATTGTGTGATAGAGTTCTTTTAGCCACCCATCAATAGGGATTATTTCTTATGCTCAGGATCAAAGTCTGGTGATGAGGAGTTACAAATGTTATCTTTCCTTTGTTCATGATATAACTGTCAAGATTTCTTCACTAGATTATATTTCTATTGTCTGTAAGGTTTCCGATATTTTCCTTGCAAACCAACTTACGACTTTTTTTTAGTGTGAAATTAAGTTTGGTAATAATCTTTAGTCAGGAACCAAACCTATTTCCATGGAACCTTACCATATAGCTCTTTTCGAGTATAAGAAGTTGAATCCTCAACTTTAGGATCTCTTGGGCAAGGGTTTCATTAGGATGAGCACATCAACTTATGGAGCTCGTCTTTTTCATGAAGAAAATAATGATTCCATGCATATGTGTATTAAATATAGCAAGTTGAATGAGGTGATTATGAAAAATAGGTATCATATGCCTCATATTGATGATTCTTAATTATGTAGGCTACAGTACACATTTTGTTGAAAGATTTGCTACTATTACAGCACCTATGTCTAGGTTGGCTCAAAAAGAGGTTCCTTTTTAGTGGTTAAATGATTTTGAGTCGAACTTTGAAATAGCAAGGACCTTCTTACCTTTTCTCCTATTTTGACTAATTTAGTTAAGAGTGAGGGGTTTAGTGTTTATTATGATACTTTTGGTGTTAATTTGGGGTATGTTTTAAAGCAGCAGGGCAAAGTTATTTCTTATGTATCAAGGCAGTTGAAGGTATACAAGCTCAACTACACCACTCATTATTTGGAGTTTGTGGTGGTAGTTTTTGTGCTAAAGATTAGGAGGCATTACTTATATGGTGCCCGTTATGAGATCTAAATTAACCATCATAGTTTTCTTTTATTATGACCCAACGACATCTTAATTTAAGACAAACAGGTAGATTGAGTTGCTAAAGTACTAAAAAATCTCTATTCTATACCATCTGGGTAAAGTGAATATGGTAATGGATGCCTAGAGTTGAAAAACAGTGAGTATGGGTAGCTTGGCCTTCATTTAAGTTATGGAGCAATCATTTTCTTGGGAAATTTAGTCCTTAGATAAATTAATTGTTCAACTTGAGGGTTCTTCCTAGTGTTATGGCTTGATCTACCTTTATATAACATATTTGGAATCATCAGTTTGAGGATAGTAGACTTTGTGGGATTCGTGATCAGGTGTTGAGAGGATAGTCTAGTCAGACTACTTTGGATTCTGAGGGTATCCTAAGATTTGTTTGTCGTATTTGAGTTCTAATGGTTAGGGATATGAATCATTAAATATTGTGTGAGGCTTATAACTCCCAATATTCTATTCACCCTAGGACAATAAAGATATATAGAGATTTAAGGTGGCACTACTGGTTGAGTAGTCTAAAGAAGGATGTAGTGGACATATCTCAATGGTTTTGTTGTTAGAAGGTAAAAACTAAGCGCCAAAGACCAAGTGGATTTTCTCAGAGGCTACCTTTTTCCAAGTGTAAATGGGAGAAGATTACTTTGGATTTTGTGAGTAGTTTCCCACGTACATCTATTTAATCGGATAGTAGTTGGTTCATGGTAGATTGATTGATAAAATGTAATGACCCTTTAGGTAATTTTTCATATTTTTGCTGTTAGATCTTTTCCTTAGCTTCCCCAAGTCATTTATGATTTGCTGCGACTTACAATACGATTATTGGGTTGTTTGTTTGGGTTTTAGAACCAATTCCCTGTTTTAAAGTCATTGTTAATTCCAAATGGCCAGTGGGCAAAAACTTTAGTAAAAAAATATCGTATTCAAAGTCTGATTCACCCAGAGCTTTAGAATATAAATTTTAGGCTAGGTAGACCTTTAGTTTGGGCCCCGAGGCACCTGGTCTCATTTTGACCTATTAGTTGGAAAGCTAAGAAAATGAAATATGGGTGTGGGACCCATATTTATTGAAATGGCATGGGATGGAAAATATGATTGTGACATTGAGTCTAGAACATCGAATTTGGTGTGTTTACATAGTTTATTTCTGTATACGGGATTCGAAATGAATCTCAAATACCTGGTCGGGCCCATTTTAAACTTGGAAAATCTAGTGCATTAGTAAATCTGGTTCGATAAGGATCTATCATCCCTCTTTGAACAGTGACCTCAACTTTGTGTAGTAGTTATTCTGTGATCATGAAAGGGTTTCATGAAAGTGACTCATTATAGAGATAAGAAGTAACACAATAACAAGGCCTCAGATCGCGATAGCGATTGCCGAGAACTTCGACTAGGTATCAAATAACCCCTTAGTCTGAAACATTAGCCATTTTCACCCCCTTTCTTAAGATCATAAACCCTAAATAGAGTGTTATCTAAAAATTAAAGCTTCTTGGTTATTGGTAAGTTATATTAATGTTTATTTTCATGATTATCATCCGACTGAAGGAAAGAATTCATCCTTTTATTGGTAAAATTTCTTGATTATTTTCTCAAATCCTTAAAATATTTAGGGCCTTATTTTAGCCCCAACTTATCTTGGTTTTCTCCGACTGTTGAGGGTAATAATTCCTTGAGATTTTATAAATGTTGGGTTGACCTCAGACACGTGATTTCAGTAAGTGGAACGCACATGTTTTTTTTCGGTGATTTTGGATCCAAAGAACAATGATGCAATATGGGTATCGTATTCTCATATTCATGAGTAGAATGTGTTTTTAATAGCCTGGAATCTTGAGGAGGTTTCTCAGAAGGGCAAATAAAGGTTTACCAGTTCATTGAGGTTTCTTTGGCATTGACGCAAGATATGTTTATCCCTTGTTAGATTGAGATATCTCATGGTATTCTTATGATATTGTGTTAGATATGGGATGGGTTTAGGTTTTGGATTAATGAAATATAAGACTTGAGATAGGTAAATTTCCTAGGTCATATTGAAACCATTTAGTTGAAATACTTTACTTGTTGCCTTGAACTTTAGTGCATTAGACTTTATTACTCATGGTTAACATGAGAATGCCTTAGTTGTACTGAATTAAGTAAAATGCTTTAGTTAATCATGCTTAGGGAAAGTTTAGCCTTAGTTTCCTACACTAAGGAAGGATGCCTTATGAAATACCCTGGGTTTTGGACCTTGAAAATTTCCTAAGTTTTGAGTCTTTTGTTTATCATACAACTCACCATAGTAGTGGTATGGTGTGGGTATGGGTCTATGGACCCTAGTCATAGGTTGGTCAGTGTCAAATTTGCCAATTTTTGTTCTTGGTACAAGAAGACTCCATATGAGTAGTATGTACATAATACGAGAAGTTGGGTAAAATTGTATATTGGTAGGTGTCAAACCCCTTTAATCTATCATGGATAAGACTTATGGGTACTCCTCGTATGTTATGGGTATAAGTGGGACAAGGGGATTCATATGGTAGACAGTATATGGTGTCGAACATTCTGATCAAGGATGAGTGGAGGCTACCGGTCGTTTGATGTGGGTATGAGTGAGAGGTTAAAATCACACTCTCATGTGGTGACTTTATAGTTTATGTTAGGGGTATTCTGGATATTTACCCTCTTAAATTCTTTTGATCCAATGACTCAAAACACTCTTAGGACTTCATTGACCCGTTATTTCTCAATCAAACAAACTCCAAACACTCAATCTCTCTTAAGCTTTTCAAAGGTCTAGGGCTTCGTCAAGGTAATTAAATTAGGGGATTTCAAGAGTAAATATATCTGTCTTCCTTGGTGTATAAAGTATTTTCCTCCTCCCTCATTGTTATTTCAAACTAAAAGCATGTTTTTAAGGACGGTTTTCATGGTATTATTATTGTATGTTTGGGTTTTGAAATATATGTGGGGTATTTTTGTTACTAATGGTTGGATAATGTTTTCCTATGTTTTTCTTATGGTTTTTCATGCTATAATTATGTTTTGAACATTTGCTTGTGAAAGGTTAATTAGTTGTTGGTTTTGGTTAAGAACTTTATGCCCTCAACATTTTTGTTAAAATGCCTATGAGAATAGTTTTTGTCAAATAGTTTGACTTTTATAGAAAACCTTGCATTGCATAATATGGTAATGGAACCCAAATTGGTTTAAATGATTTTATATGGATTGGAAGAGAATTGGTGGCCATGGCTTTCATTTAATTAGAAACCGCATAGGTTACATGGGAATTCGTTAAGTGTTGAGTAATGACACTACTTGCAAGCTATAGTCGGTATGATGATACCACATCATAATGCCTTAGTACTTAACTTTTGGAACTGGTGTCTTGGTTTTGTGTTAAATATTTTTATTGGGAAATAATGGAATGGTGTGACAGGTGATTATGAAGGTATGATTCCAATGGACGGACCTTGGAAACTCATGTTTGCCGACATTAGGGTTGGTAATGGTGACCATATACTTGGGAGGTAAATGGGAATCCCCTAAGTTATACTTTTATATATTTAACATATAGAGAGATAGGTAAATTGGAATACCAGGCCCCTATAATATTCCGAATCGTGAAGATATACACACTGTGGCTCGTTTAGGGGGTAACACTGGACCCACATAGCCCGTGGGTGATTTTATGACAGTTAAGATACACAACCCTGGTTATGTTTTAAATGAATGCTAAACCTGGTTCCCTTTCCCTATATGAAATATATATATGTATAAATGTGATATCATTTAGTTATTTACATGGTTTTAAATATTTCCATTTTTTTATCCTTATTCCTGAGGACATGATACTGCTAACCTTTCTTCAGGCACTGTATCCCCATGCAATACCAAAAATGGCTATACTACTCCTCTTACTCAATGAATAGACTTGGGGACTTTTTTGTGACAGACTGAAGTGGAGAGTTTCTATACCCCGCAAGACTCCATTTCATGCTATGGATATCTTTTCATGATTTTATTTGTTTCTTGTACTTTGGTTTTGGCGATGGTCTAAAAAATGTCCTGACCAAATATTCTTTATTTTTTATTTGAGCCTTTATGTGTCTTTAATAGGCATAGGCGGCGTTGATATTGGTTCCAACCTTAGCATTGGTATTGGTATTTTGTCTGACACCAGTTGGATGTTTGGTTGGTCATAGTTATGGACTTCATTATTGTCTTTCAATTATAATTTTTCACCTTGTTATATGCTCAGAATTCATCCAACATAGGGTGAAGGGCAGATATGGTTGGGTATTGGGGTAGTCCCTCATCCTGATTAGGCTTGAGTCACCCAACACGACTATGCCCTTATTTGGGTCATGTCAGATTGGTGTTAGAGTGATAGGATCATGGCCAATTGGGATTCCACAAATCTGTGGTGAGTAGAGTTTCTTTGAATGATGCGTAGAGCACCACACTCATAAGGGAGAGGCTATAAGACATCGAGCAATCTTTTTCTTTCTTGTGTTCTGTTATCAAGTTGTAGTGTCAAAGTCCTGAAATCTTCTCTAATTCTTATTTGGTCTATTTTTAGATCATATCTCAATGATCTGAAGCTCACAAAATATCCTCCGTCCCAATTGGGGACAATTGTAAAGCCCCAAAATCGAATCCTGAAATGTCATACGGTGCTCAGGACTACGAGTATCCTTAAGCTAACCCTATCTAACTTCTACTAGATATAAATCTCATAATCAAGGTAATATAGACATGAAAGTCAACTAAATGCTGAAACTATCTAAAATAACTAAGAATAATCTAAATATAATGTATAAAACATCAATACTAAATAAGCTGAATAGCAACTAGTAGTCTGACAAGCCTGTACTACTATCATCTAAAGAGTCACTAGGTCAAACCCCCAGCTAACTCGAACTGTCTGAAAAGAATACTAAATCATGTAAGCTGATAAGCTGCCAAATCTAAGTGAACAAGTCCCCAAACTATGAGGACTTACCAACTGTAGGACATAGATAGAGATGCTCGAACTACTGACACTGCTGATACTGAGCACCTGAACCTATATTATGAGACTATGTAGTACATAGACATATATGTGGATCAGTACTTTGAGGATGTACTGAGTATATGGGGGTGAAATGAATAAGTAAAAGATCATCTCATCATCATAATTAATAAAACAATGTATGCTAAATGTAAATGACTCACATAAGATAAAATATCTAAAATACTGAAATTATGAATAATAAATCAATCATACTTTATAAATCTAGTGATTCATAACATTTAGTTCAAAAAGCTATACTCGCATTCTGTTTGTAAATCATGTTGTCTAAGTGTAGAAAGAGCTTACTTCTAAAATCTGAAATCTAAAATCTGAAGTTTGTAACTATTATCTTTTTGTAAAGTATAATCTGAGTAAAGTTCTTGATACTTGACATTCAATTTTCTAAAAGCTTTTTTGTAAATCTTTTCTGTTAGTCTTTACTATTAGGGAGATCTATTTTGCAAGGGAAAAATACTTTATCTGAAGGGAGGTTCTTCTAACCGACATAAATCATGCGAACTACATAGAGTCCAATGTCTTATCCTCCTAAGGAAGAAACCTCACATTGGGAAGAGGTGTCATACTCTTGTCAGAGAGTATAACCTTAGCTTAAGGGATCACTATCTCAGCCTACTATATGCCCTTTAATCTCAAATCTATGGTGGCACATAGTTCTAGGGTATGAGACCTTTGAATCATACCCAACTAGGTGATAAATACTACTACCTTTTTATTTGCTACACTCATTTTTTTAGAAATCTACTTTAAAACTAGCATAAGGGTTTATTATTGAACCAATTATGCATTTATCTGAATCAATTTGTAAATAAAGCTATTTTGCTTTTTGTAATCTGTAATAAATCTATAGAGTGGATTTCAAAACTCATCTAAGGATCAAAAGATCAAAACTTTATTCTAAATCTGATATAATTAGCTCATAAGATGCTTAAAGCATCATCTTTCTCAAAATCTCAACATATAAACTTAGGGCTTAGTAACCCATGTGTCAAACTCATGTCAAAACATCATAATAATCATGCTTGATAATGAAAACAATGATAATTTATCTCAAAATCTGTAATTTACTGCAATAGGCATGAAAATATAAAAATAGGCATGCAATTCACCTTCAAAATATCTCAGAAACTCATATCTTTGCAAATAGCAATAATGGATATAAAACCTAAATCAAAACTCATGAATAATCATTCAAAATCACATGATTTTTATATAAAAGCTTGGTTTTGGGCACAATGATGGAAGAAGATCCTTGTTCATAAATCCCACATACCTTGGTAAATGATTATATGGAGAAACTTGAATTATTTATTCTTATTTGAGTTCTTTAAGATGGATTTTTGCTTTCTTGCCTAGGAAATCCTTAATCTTAAGCTTTCTTGGAGAATCAATGGAGGATTTTGATTTCTTAGAGAATAGGTTTTAGAGCTCTAGTGGTTTGCTTTTGAAGAGAATGATGAATAATGAGCACAAAGTTCTTTGAATATGATTAATTTGTGTTTTGGACGGATTAGGGTCTTGGGAATTGACCAAAATGCCCTCTTTAAACTTCTAGATGGAACTAAAAATGCAATATTTTTACTATTTGGTTAGACACCACAATACACCACTATTGCGGTGGCTCACTGGAAAATGACTAGTGGGAACTGGGCTTCTCCGCGATGCACCACCATCGTGGTGCCCCATTGAAATGTCATTTTGGCCATTTGTGCAATGCGCTAATATCGCATTAGGGAAAATTCCACATGAAAGAAATATTTTTTATTTTGGAAGCTATTTCTTAACATTCTAGGAACAAATTTAATCTAGGAAAAGTGCTGGGTATTACAACAATGCTTATCGGACATGCTCTACTCATGGGATCCATACTTAGTCTAGGGGTCCAATTCTTGATAGTCTTCCTAGAGTTTCACCGATTCTCTCTAGTCCTTCTCAAACTTCTCAGGTTGAAATGATGAACGCTAAGTTTTGTTAGTCCATACATATGTTGGCATAGTTTGTAACTAGTCAATATGATCATAGTGTTCCTGTTGCTCTATTTTCCGAGGCCATAAAGGTTAGCTAATTCTTGCGATTGAATCCTCTAACCTTTATAGTTGTTAAGGTAAGGAATGATCCTTTAGATTTTCTAGATGAAATGGAAAAAATCATTTATGTTAAGCATGTAATGAATTTAGAGGGCATGTAGTCTACCTCCTACCAGTTGAAAGATATGAAGTATAAATAATACAAGGAATGGGAACAGTCTAAGGGTCATGATGCTGAGTTATCTCTTTGGGAGGAGTTTTTTAATGCTTTACTGGACTGCTTCTTTCCTTAGGAGTTGAAGATAGCAAAAGTAGAAGAGTTTGTTAATTTAAAGCAGGGTAAGATGTTAGCCAAAGATTATGCCTTAAATTTTCACCAGTTATCGCAGTATGCTCCAAACTTGGTTTCTAGCATGAGGGATAGAATAAGGAAGTTGACTTTTGGTTTGTCCTGAGACTTGATTTTTAAATGTAAAACAACTTTGTTGATCAAGGGCATGGTTATCTCCAGGTTGGTTGTGTACATGTAGCGGGTTGAAGAAGACAAGAATAAGAAAGTTGAGTTAGGGAAGAGGTAGAGAAAGAAGTTTAGGTTCTCTGAGCAAGGTGGTGGACAACAGCAGAGTGGCAGGGGTAGTGGTAATTGGCCCAAGAAAAAGTGGAGAAATTTTGGGTCTTACTCGATGGATAGTTCTACTGACCCAAAGCCTTAAGGTGATAGATTCTTCCATGATGGTGATAACCTTAGGGCACAGGGTGCCCATTCTTAGGCTAGACGAGCTCAGTAAGCTCCATCATATCCTTTTTACCGATTCTTTGGTTACTTGCATCAGGCTTTCTATGATTAGGGAAGGGACAGGTTCTTTAACTGTAGTCAGCCAAGGCATATACATATAAATTTTCTTGTTGGTAAGGTTTTCTCTGGGGAAACAAGGTTCTTGTTGCCTTTTTTTAGCTCCGACACCAAAGGGTGCACCATCTGGCTTCGACACTAGTCAAAACTGTCTTTATAATATCCCTGCCCAGTAGGAGTTTTAGGATCTCCTAATGTCATAATTGGTACATTGAAACTCTTTTCTCTTGATGTGTATTGTTTACTTGATCCAAGTTTCACTCTCTCTTATGTGACCCATTGGTTGATGTGCATTTTGGTTTTTTCTTGAGGTTATTTTCTTACCCTTTTGTTGTTTTTCTACCTTGGTAGGTGACTCTGTGATTTCTAAAAAATTTTATAGGGGTGTGTGGTATATTTTTGTAGTAAAGCAACTATGGAGGATCTGCATGAATTAGATATAGTGGATTTTTATGTCATAAAAGGGATGGATTGGTTACACTCATTCTAAGCATCTCTAGACTGTCCGATCCGTAATGTTGTCTTTATTTCCCTAATGAGCTGGTCAGTGAGTAGGAGGGTGGTTCCCTAGCTCATCAGGAGATGTTCATATTGTATATTAGAGTTACCAGGTTAATCTCGAAGCGGTGTCTCTATTATCTAGTCTAGGTTAATGATTCTAACTCAAATAGTTTTTCTTTGTATTCCATCTTAGTGATAAATGAATTTCATGAGGTCTTCCCTGATGACCTTCCCGGTGTTCCTCCTGATAGGGAGATTGAGTTTGGGATTAATCAATTTCTAGACAATAGTCCGATTTCCATTCCTTCATATATAATGGCTCCAGCTGAGTTGAAGGAGTACAAGGAGAAATTAAAAGATCTATTAGATAAGGGTTTCATCAATCCTAGTGTGTCCCCGTGGGGTGCACCGGTGTTATTATTGCATATGAAGGATGGTTACCTTCGAATGTGCATTGATTTTCGATAGTTGAATAAGGAGATAGTAAAGAATAAGTACCCTCTTCCGAAGATAGATTATTTGTTTGATCAGTTGTTAGGTTCTATGTTCTTGTCAAAGAATTAACTTATATCAGGGTATCATCAGTTAAAGATTAGGGAGGAGGATATCCCTAAGACTGCTTTTTGAACTCGATATGGGTAGTATGAGTTTCAAGTTAAGTATTTTTTATTGACTATTGCCTCGATGACATACATGAATTTGATGAATAAGTCTTCCATTAGTTTCTGGACTTAGTCATCATTGTGTCCATTGAAGTTATTTTGGTGTACTCTAATATTGAGGTAGATCATACTAATCACCTCTGTGTTTTATTGCATAACTCGAAGAAGCTATAGTGATATGCCATATTTTTCGACAATAAATTTTGGTTGATCGTTGTTACTTTTCTCAGTCAAATCATTTCTAGTGAAGGGATCATAGTGGGTCTGCATAAGGTTGAAGTGGTTAATAAGTGGCCTGGACCCATGACTCCAACTGATAATTAGAGATTTTTGGATTTAGCTGGCTACTACTAGAGATTTGTGGAGTGTTTTTCTTCTATAGTTGCATTATTGACTAAGTTGACTCAAAAGAAGGTAAAGTTTTTATGGTCTGAAGCTTGTGAGGGTATTTTTGAGAAATTGAAGTATAAGCTAACTGCAGCTCCGATAGTGACTTTTCCTGAAGTCACGAATAAGTTTATGGTCTACTGTGATGCATCCCGTATGGGGCTTGGATTTATTTTGATATAGAATGGTAAGGTGATAGCTTATGACACTACAAAATTGAAGGTCCATGATAGAAATTATACAACTCATGATTTGGAATTGTTAGTTCTGTTGTTCACATTTAAAATCTATAATCATTATGTGTATGGAGTGCACATGGATATCTTTTTTGATCATAAGAGACTGGAATATGTGTTTACTAAGAAAAATCTTAACTTCTGGCCAAGAAGATGGCTTGAGCTTCTCAAGCATTCTGATATGAGTCTTTACTACCACCCAGGTAAAGTTAATATGGTTGTTTATGCTCTTAGCAGGTTATCCATAGGGATTCTAGTGCATATGGATAAGAAGAAATGGGAGTTTGTAAACGGAATTCACCATTTGGCTAACCTCAGAGTTCTTCTCTTAGACCCTGATGATGGTGCTGTATTCATTCAGAAAGTGGCGAAGTAATCTCTTGGTGCTGAAATTTAGGAGAAATAAGTGTTAGATCCTGTGTTGTTGAGGATCAAGGTAATGTTTGTGGTAATAAGGTTATGGCCTTTGATATTAGTGGTTGTACCTTGTGGTACCAAGGGAGATTATGTGTTCTCGATATAGATGGCTTGGGAGAAAGGATCTAGGCTGAGGCGCATGAGTCACGCTATGTTGTTCATCATGGTTCAACAAAAATGTATCATAATCTTAAGGAAATGTATTGATAGAACAATATGAAGAGAGATGTAGCTAATTTTGTGGCCAAGTGCAAGGTTTTCCAGCAAGTGAAGGTTAAGAACAAAAGGCCCAGAGGTTTGTATTAAGAAATTAAGTTTCCAGAGTGGAAGTGGGAGGTGATCTACACGGAATTCATTACTGGATTTCCTTAGTCTTAAAATAAATTTTATTCGGTTTGGGTCATCCTAGATAAGATGATAAAGTAGGTTCACTTTTTGCTAGTGAGGATTAACTTCTCGGGTGAGGATTATGTGAGGTTGTATCTCCTAGATATTGTGAAGTTTGATAGGGTACCTGTTTCTATCATCTTGGATCATGGTGCGAAGTTTTCATATCACTTTTGGAGTTTATTTTAGAAAAGCTTAGGGACTAAGGTCAATCTGAGTACTGCTTTCCACCCACAGTCGAATGGGCAAGTAAAAAGGACTATTTAGAAATTAGATGATATGCTTCGTGCTTGTGTGATTTACTATAGTGGTAGTTGGGTTGAGCACTTACCACTTGTAGAGTTTTCTTACATCAATAGCTACCACTATAGTATTAAGATAGCTCAATTTTAAGCCTTCTACTGTAAGAGGTGTACATCTCCTATTTGATGATTTAAGGTTTGTGAGGAAAAGATGCTTGGGATGAATTTAGTTTACTAAGCCATGGAAAAGGTAAAGGTGATCTGGTATAGGCTTAAGGGTGCCCAAAGTTTCCAAAAGTCCTATGCAGATGTGAGGAGAAGAAAGGTAGTGTTTGAGTTTGAGGATAAGGTGTTCCTAAAGGTATTTTCCATGAAGGGAGTTATGTGGTTTAGGAGGAAGGGGAAGCTCAGTCCCCGGTATATTATTCTTACTTGTTTTGAGAAGAGTTGGTAATGTTTCTTATGAGTTGGAGTCGCCTTCTAGTTTATGCTCCATTCACAAGGTATTCCATTTCTCAATGTTGAAGAATTGTATCAGTGATCCATCTAAAATCGTGCCTATCAAGGATATTTGTATTTCAGATTTCTTATCTTATGAGGAGGTTCCCGTTGAGATCATGGATCGGCAGGTTTGGTAGATGTGAATAAAGGACGTAGCTTTAGTAAAGGTTATATAGAGGAACCACATCGTTGAAGAGACTACTTGGGAAGCTGAAGAGGACACGAAGTCCAAGTATCTTTTCCTAATTTCTACTTCAAAAATTTATGTGAAAGGTATGAGTTCATTAACATACTTTTGTTTTCTAACTTAGTTGAAGAAATATTGATTTCCTTTTATCTTTGTTTTCTAACATAATTAAAGGTCAGAGTTTAGGTGTTGGGGTGTAAATTATGCTCAAACTACCTTGTTCCCTCATTCGAGGATGAATGATCTAAGTGGGGGAGAATTGAAACACTCAGGGTTTTGGCCTTGGAAATTTGATAAGTTTTGAGTCTTCTGCTTATCGTATGACTCACCATACTTGTCGTATAGTGTGGGTATGGGTCTAGTGACCCTAGTCGTAGGTTGTTCAGTATACTATTGGCCATGTTCTATTATATATACAAGAAAACTCCATATGAGTTGTATATACATGATATGAGAAGTAGGGTCCAAACCATATGTTGGTCATTATCTAACCCGTTTAATTCTTTCATTGTTACGACTTATGGGTGCTACTGTTTGTTATGGGTATGAGTTGGGCAAAGGGAATCATGTGGTAGAGAGTATGTGGTGTCCAACATTCTGATCAAGGTACTCGTAGAGAGTATCACTCGTATGATATGGGTATGAGTGTGAGTTCGAAATTGTACCCTCTTGCGATGATTTTTACAATTTATGTTGGGGGTATTCTTAATATTTCCCCTCTTAACTTTATTTGACACCACGACTTAAAACACTCTTTAGACTTCATTAACCATTTATTTCTTAATCAAACACTCTCAGAACACTCAAAATATCTCTCAAGCTTTTGGGTTAAAAAATTCTAGGGTTTTCTTAATGTGATTCAATTAAGGGGTTTAAAGAGTAAATCTCTCTGCCTTTCTTAGTATCTAAGGCATGTTACTCCTTCCTCATTGTTAGTTAAAACTAAAAGAATGTTTTCATGGATGGTTTTCATGGTATTATTGTTATATGATTTGGGTTTTGAAATATATGTTGGGGGTTTTGGTTACTAATGGTTGTATAATGTTTTACCATATCTTTCATATGATTTTTAATGTTATAATTATGGTTTGAACATATGGTTTTATGGGAACAGTCAATTGGTTTTTGGTTTTGGTTTTGGAAGCTATATGCCTTCAACATATTTGTTGAAATGCCTATAAGAATGGTTTTGTTGCATAGTTTGACTTTTATTGAAAACCTTGCATTGCATAATATGGTATTGGAACCCAAATTGGTTTAAATGGATTTGAAGGGTCTTGGTGGCCATGGCTTTGGTTTAATTTGAAATCATGTAGGGCACATGGGATTCCCCTATGTGTTGTCTAATGACATTGCTTGTAAACTATAGTCGGAATGACAATACCACTTCATAATGCCTTTGTAATTAAATCTTGGAATTGCTGGTTTTGTTATGTTCTAAATGTTTTAATTAGGCACTATTGGTAGGGTGTGATGACTGACCATGAAGGTGTAAGCCTAATGATAGGACACTGAAAATTTATCTTTGCTTATATGAGGGTTAGTCATGGTGACCATATACTTGTGGGGTATACGAGAATTTCCTAAGTTATACTTCTATATATGTATCATGGAGGGAAAAGGGTAGACTGGAATCCCCTACCCCTATGATATTTCCAGTACATGTGACCACACGGATTGGGGCTGTTCAGGAGGTAACACTGGACACATATAGCTTGTGAGTAGTTTTAGGACGGTCAAGATATACAGCCTAGGTTATGTTTAAAATGCTTGCCAAACTCGGTTCCCTTTCTCGGATGGAATATATATATATGTATCAATGTGATATCACTTGGTTATTTACTTGTTTTAAAATATTTGCATTATTTTATCCTTATTCATGAGTACATGCTAGCATTCACCCGCTAACTTGTCTTCAGGTGTTGTATCCCCATTCGATGCAGGATTCGACCGTATGACACCTCCTACTCTGTTATTGTACTTGGGGAACGTTTTGTGATGGACATAAGTGGTGAGCTTCCATTCTTTTGAAGACTCCATTTCATGCTATGGATATCTTTTCATAATTTTATTTATTTGTTGGGCTTTGGTTTTGTCTTTGGTCTAGGGCATGTCCTAACTAGAGGTTCTTTATTTTTAGTTAGAGGCTTTGTGTGACTACTATGGGCATGGGTGGTGTTGATATTGGTGTCAACCTTGACAGTGGTATTGGTATTGGGGATAACACCAGTTGGACATTTGGAGGTATATTTGGTTGGTCATGGTTATGGACTTCATTATTGTCTTTCAATTATAATTGTTATATCATGTTATATGTTTGAAATTCATCTGACATAGGGTACTGGGCGGTTATGCTTCAGTATTGGGGGTGGTCTCCGGTCTTGGTTTGGCTTGAGGCACCCAACATGACTAGGCCCTTTTTCGGGCCGTGTCACCTTAGTTTCCTTTGGACTTAGTTATAATACTTGAGTAGAATCTCTACATTAGAGATAATTTTGGCATTCTATATATCTAAGAGTGGATATAGATATCTTATACTAGTTTGGGTTAAAATTTGACTAAGAATAATTATGGAAATTAGAAGTGGGCTCTTGGACCCACTTTAAGTCATGATTGATGATAGTTCTCTTAAGGCCCTTCGGAATATTCTTTGATTCCATATTGAAAAAACTTCAAACTTAATAGTTATGGTGATGATGACTTTGGAAGTAACGCTTATGGATAAATTTAACTAGATTATTAATTATGTTATAATGAACTATTGAATATGCTATCGAATAATCACATGATTTTGTTATTGATTAAGCCATTGATTAGGCTATAATTCGAGCCATTGACTATACTATTTCTCAAGCTTATGATCACGCTTAATAATTAAGTTAAAAATTATGCTATAAATAATCCTTATTGATGATACTAGAAATTGTGTTATTACTTGTGCTAGAAGTCATGATTATTGGTTATATAGGAAATTATGCTATTAAAATGTGAAACAACTTGGATTTGAACCCTTAAAAAATTACCTAAGTTGAGTTTCAAGACAAGGTATAGTTTGAGCATACTACTCGTATGCTATAGTATGACTTTGACCCCCCTGTCTCATATGTTAGGCAGCGTAGTGTGGGATAAATTCTATCCAAGTTATGATTTAGCCACACCTAAGTCATATGATAGGGTACTAGCCATATATTTCCAAGTTGTATGTTGTCTTGAGCTTGACCTAGGATATTCTTTCTAGGGTATGAATTGTAGGGTACTACTCATATCTTATGGTGCAAGTTATGCATATGTAGTCATATGTTGGACAGTTTAGAGGTCCATGGTGAGGCATAACTTATGAGTTGGGATAGCACTCATACCCTGGGGTACAATTTAGGTGTTGAAGTCCTACCTTCCTTGGTAATTTTTAGCTTTTAAGCTAAGGATGTTTTAGACTTTTCCCAGCCCTAAAACCTTATGGCCCTCGACTTATAACATTGTTTTTTCTTTCATTCTTCACTTGGAAAACATCAAAACATTCCAAAACACACTCCAAATTTCTCTAAAAAGATTGGGACTAGGGTTTATCAATGAGGCCATCTAGGAGCTTGGAAACCAAGAATGTCTTTGTGATTCATTGTGTATAAGGCATGTGACTCTACCCTATTTTTATTCCTCAAATATCATGTGCTTTAAACATTGATTTGATTCTTGAATGGTGGGTTTTGAAATCAAATATTAAGGGTTTTGATGCATAGTGATGGGTATTGTTTACTTTTTTTCAAACTTGTGTTTATAAATGTTTTTGGTGATTGTTTCCATATATGGGTGCTTGTTGATTGTAGTTTAACAAATAGGTCATCATTAACCCAAATCTTGATGAATTTCACTTTGGTGTTGGTCATGGTAAAGGTATTCCCTTAAGGTGTTTATGAAAATGTCTAAGAGAAAGAACTAGTTATAAGTTAAAGTGTTTTGAGCTAAGGCAATGGCTTAATGAGTAAGTATGCTTGGTAAATGACTTTTTAAAGGCCTTTTTGGCCATGTAATGTGTTCATTGCTAACCTTGGAGTTTTGATTAGATAAAAAGGTTTGAGTCCTTAAGCATGATATGGAATTGTGTTTAAACTAAAGCTTGGTGTAAGAATTCTAATCAAGAATCAATGGTTTAGTAAAGGTCTTGATGACAATAATTTGAATTGAATGGTGGTTTCACTGAAGGCATTGGCCTATTAAAGTGATTGATTGATAAATTGTTCATAAAGAAATAATGGTCATGTATGGTGTTGAATTGTAGCCTTATAGGCTTGAATTGTATAAGTGAGTTAGAGTCCTTGAACGTTGAACTAAGTGCATGTGAATGCATGGACAAAGGTTTAGAGTCCAAATTCCAACAAGTAATTGGTGGAATGGCTTTTGGTTAGAGTCCGCTTGCCTAAAAATTTGATATTTGGTTACATTCCACCTGCTTGATATGATGACTTATGGTTAGAGTCCACTTGCTTAATGAGTTTTCTTGAGCTTAAAGTCCTTTTTCTTAATGTATCAAGAAAATTAAAACTTCCTAATCTATGTAAGTAGAATGTTAGAGCCCTCTAATTTATATATTATGATTGGGTGCTTCGAAATTCTTGGTAACTCTTATTTCCTCTTTAGGCACTCTATTTACCAATATATGTCTACATATATGACTATGTATACAAATGTGGTTTCTTATGATAGTTTGACTTGGTTTTAAATAATGACATTATTTTATCCTTACCCTTGAGTTACATGTTAGAGATCCAACCACTAATCATCTCTGAATGTTGTGTCCCTACGTGACACTGGGAATGGAGCTTCTTCTTCTCTTTCTGCATAGTGAATAGGTGATTGAGCTTTTCATGTGTTGACTTTCAAGTGGTGAGTTTCCATAATTCTGAAGGCATACATTTCAGGGTCATTCCATCTTTTGTCATAGGCTTATTTAAGACTTGGTTTTTAGCTATTATCGGGGGGTATGTCCGGATATATAATAGACATTGGATTTGTAGAGTCTTTGTGGGTGATTGTAGACTTGGGTATGTTGTTAAGTATGTTGACATTAATGGATTGATTACACTTCATGTGGGATGATTATTAGTAATGTTTCCACTATCTTGTTATATGTTTAAAATTCATCTGGTACTTGTGTATTGATGTGATGGTTAGCTTATGTTAACAGGGCAATCGATGGTCCTTGTTGGGCTTCCGATTCCCATATGACAAGTCTCAATTTTGAGTCATGTCAAATTGGTATCAGATCCTAGGTTCATTGTCAGTTTGGTGTCCATAAAGCCAAGTCAAGTAGAGTCTATTTTATGGGTGTGTATTGTGCAACACTTATATGAGAGAGGCTACGAGACATTTTAGAATGTTTCCAATTC
The DNA here is from genome assembly GCF_002878395.1 of Capsicum annuum. Lineage (NCBI taxonomy): Eukaryota > Viridiplantae > Streptophyta > Magnoliopsida > Solanales > Solanaceae > Capsicum > Capsicum annuum. The sequence continues at coordinate 138,000,413 of NC_061122.1, read as the reverse complement.
TTGTGGTTGTATCTCGTGCTATAGAGTCTAAGGTCTTTGATTCCTCTGATTTCTCTTTTCTTAATTTTAAGATCATGCCTCCAAGAAGATCTGATGTTTAGGAAAACCCTTCTATCTCGACTAAGGACAATGTGGATGGATCTCATCAAACTTATAGAGTCCAAACTCGGTCTAGAGGTCTAGTTCCTGATGGTCCTGGAGTACCACCGGTTTCCTCTAGTCCTCTTTTAGTTCCTCAGGCTGACGTAATGAATGTTGAGTTTTATAAGTCAATTCATATGATTTCTTAGTTGGTGGCTTCTCATGTTATGTATGGTGCATCTATTACTCCATCTTTTTAAGCCGCAAGTCTTCGCAAGTTCATGACGTTGAGTCCTTCGACCTTTACCTGTGTTAAGGTGGAGGAGGATCCTCATGGTTTTTTGGATGAGATAGAAAAAATTTTCTAAGTTATGCATGCCACTAATGTTAAAGGGGATGAGTTCGTGGCCAATCAATTCAAGGACGTGGTGTACCAATGGTACGAAGAGTGGGATTAGGAAAGGGGTAATGTTCAGGAGTCACCTATGTGGGAGAATTTATCTAATGCATTTTTGGATAATTTTTTTCCTTAAGAGTTGAGGGGAAAAAATGATGAGGAGTTTATTAATCTAAGGCAAGGAAAGATGTCTGTCAAGGAGTATTCCTTGAAGTTTCATCAATTACCTCAGTATGCTCCGGGGATGGTTTCTAGCATGAGGGATTATTCCGTATGTTTTATTCAGGATTGCTTATAAGTTAATCCTTGAGATCAAGATGGCTTTGTTGATCAAAGACATGGGCATCTCTAGATTGGTTATTTATATGTAACAAATAAATGAAGAGAAAAAGAAATAAGTTGAGATTGATGAGAGGCAGAGCAAGAGATCTCAATTTTTTGAATAAGGTGGAGCCTAATAGTTTAATGGTAAGTGGTCTAAGAGGAAGAATTGGGTCAGTCCCAACTCCTATTCTACAGCTAGTGCTCCCTACTCGAGGTTATTAGGAGATAGACATTTTCAGAGTTGTAATGCTTCAAGGGACAAGGTTCCCAATCTCTGGCCAGTAGGGCCCAGTCAGCACCAACCTACCCTTCTTGTCATTTCTGTGATTAGCATCATCGTGCCTCGTAGGATAAGGGGAGGAATAAATGTTTTAGATGTTGTCAAATTGGGTACATGCAGCGATAGTTCCCTTGTCTAGTGGCTTCTTGGGCCAACTGGGCCCTTATTACTACTTCATCTACTACTACACTGAAGGATGTTTCTTTTTCTTCTGCTTCTATTTCGGGTATTGGCACTTGCTGGATTTGATTATATACACTTTCTACTCACCAGGAGTCTGAGGTGTGTCTAAATATTTTTACAGGTATGTTGAAACTTTTCTCCCGTGATGTGTATTGCTTACTTGATCTGTGGTCCTCTCTTTTATGTGAACCTATTTATGTTTGTGTATTTTTGTTTAGTCCTGACTGTTTGTCGGTTCCTTTTTCTATTTCTACACAGTAGGAGAATATGTGGTAGTTAAAAGAGTCTAAAAGGGGTATGTGGTATCTGTTAGAAAAACTGGTAGATTTGATAGAGTTGGACTTGGTTGATTTTGATATTATTCTGGGGATGTATTTTTTGCACTCGTGCTATGCTTTCTTAGCTTGTCGTACCCATAAGGTCAAATTTAAATTCCATAATAAGCTAGTCATTGTATGGGAAGAGGGTTCTTTAGTGCCTAAAGGTAGGTTCATCTTATATCTTAAAGCCAGAAAGTTGTTTTCTAAAGGGTTCTTGTACCATTTGGTCCTAGTTAAGGATTCTAACTTTGAAGTTTCCTCTTTAGAATTTGTTCCTATGGTTAATGAGTTTCTCGAGGTCTTTCCTGATGAACTTCTTTGTATTTCTCCTTATAGGGAAATTGATTTTAGGATTGATCTTGTTCTGGACACTTGACCTATTTCCATCCCTCTGTATTGAATGGCTCCTACTAAGTTGAGTGAGCTTAAGGAGCAATTGAAGGATCTCTTATATAGAAGTTGTATCCGTCCTAGTGTGTCTCCCTTGGGTTCTCCAGTGTTGTTTGTGCGCAAGAAGAACTTTTCCATTCGGATGTGCATTGACTATCGTCAGTTGAATAGGGTGACCATAAAGAATAAGTATCCTCTTAGTAGGATCAATTATTTATTTGATCAACTTTAAGGTGCGAAGTATTTCTCTAAGATAGATCATAGGTCTGGTTATCATCAGCTTAAGATTAGGGAAGTGGATATCCCTAAGACTTCCTTTAGGACCTGGTACAGTCATTATGAGTTCCTAGTTTTTTGTTTTTGGTTGACCAATTCCCCTATGACATTTATGTATTTGATGAATATGGTCGTTTGGCCGTGTGTTGATTTTTTTGTCATTTTCTTCATTGATGACATCTTGGTCTATTCTAAGAGTGAGGCAGATCATGTTGCCACCTCCGTGCCATGTGATGTGTGAGCAGATGCTAACACATTTGAGGCTTTTAACCGAGAATAATTTCAAAGTCTTAAGCAACTTTTGTCATTTTTGATTGTTTATCTTTGATTTTACAGTAGAAGCCAAGATGCATGAGAACCACCAAGGATGGAAGAAAAAGAGTTGAAATTTTAAGCAAGTATAAGAGAAGTGTGGATGATGACATTCCTGATAAGTCGTCAGCCCTGTGATAAGTTATCATCTTCATCGTCATCCTTAGACAGAGAATGGACCTCAACTGAAAGTTGTGATGACATTTCCTGATAAGCTGTCAAAGAGTTGATAGGACGTCAAAGTTGTTGTCAGCCTAAGGCAGAACATGGGAGCTGAGGTAAAGAAGTGATGACATCCGTGATAAGTCATCAAAGATCTGATAGGTCATCAAATTTTGTCGTCATCCTTAAACAGGAAGTGCTAAATCTGAAGAAGGAGCTGACAACATTTGTGATAAGTCATCAAGCTCCTGATAAGTTGTCACGAATGTCGTCGCCTAATTTGAGGAATTGTTAAATTATTTGATTTTGTTTCCTTATTTAGCCTAAAGTATTTAAAGTCTTGTTGAGGGTTTTCTAAGGGATCTGAACCTAAGTTAGAGACACGTATTTTGTTACTTTTCTCTCTAGTTTCTTGGCTTGAAAAACAATTAACTTTGAAGAGATTTTCATCACTATTTATGGATTTTTATTGTGATCAAATTGGAGAATCACTAGTTATTATTCATCTTGTGGTAAGTTTGTCTTTCAAATAACGAATGGAACTAGTTGTTTCGATTTCTGCATCATGAGTGGCTAAATTCCTTTAACCTGAATTATGGGATTTAGGGGTAAGTCTTGATAAGATGCTCAGTGTTCAAGATTAGAAAGGTAATAGGACTCCTTGATAATTCTAAGGTTTTAATTATCGTCTATTGGTTGCAAACAATAGATAACACCTTCTTTGATTTTCTTGAGATAAGAAATCAATTATAGTAGGAAGTGAACTATCAACAGGGACTTGGAAGCACTAAAAACTTCAATTTAATAATTGACGCTGTAACAAGGTTGATTAACCTAAGGTAAAGTCTGGTCAGTGAATATAAATTCCCTAAGTCCGAGAGAATTAGTTAATTAAATGCTTAAGTAGGTCGAGAGACATTTAGGCATAACTTCGATAAAGATAATCTGTTGTCCTACCTACTGTGAGAATCTTGAATCACTATTCGCATCTGTCAAGTACCAAAACCCCAAGTGAACATAATTTTTGTTTTTCCATAAACTCTTGATTACAAACACTGAAGCTAAAGTGACCAACAATTATTTGTTAAACTCAAAAAATCCCCATCTCAGGAAACATCAAACTATCAGTTGATTAAATCGCAAATGACTTAAGTTCGCACCATATTCCCAGTGGGATTTGACCCCAACCTAGTTGGGTTATATATTGAAAACGATCTCTTACATTCTTATTATAGAGGTGTTTTTTAAGCATTATCAAAAATGGTGTAATTTCCGGGGAATATGGTTCTAAATTGAAGTTTGTGTGCGCTAATTGACTTTTAGTCAAGTATCCTAGTTTTACATTTATTTATTGTTTGTTTATTTCAAGATCTTTGTAGTGTATGCCAAGAACCAGAAGTTCCAGAGAACTATTATTACTACTTAATCCGTAACCACAACGAATTGGAAGAATGGCAGACCAACAAGAAGCTAACAGATTAGCATCCTTAGCTAGAGCTTAGGTGAATGTCCAGAATGTCGGTCAGCAACCACGACAACTAAATCCCAAGTATGAAGATTTGGGAGCTGAGGAGTTGATAAATCCTGGTAACCCAAGGGGTGCAGAGCAAGTAGCTGCAGTAGTATAGCATAATGCTAATAGGAATCATCCATTCCGAGGATGGTAAGATTACCAACCGATCCTATATGACCTCAATGATGATGATGATGGAATGAATTGAGCAGGTACAACGGGTGAAATTATTCCTCCACCGTAGGCACCTGGGGTAAAATTCAACATTATGAGTACAATGATTCAACTCCTCAATCTAAAGGGGTTGTTTGGTGGCCTTCATGGGGATGAACTGAACTTGAATTTGGTGAACTTTGTCACCATCTGTAAATATTTTGATAACCTAGGAGTGGGTCAGAATGCTATCTGATTGAGGTTGTTTCCATTTTCTCTATTTGGGGAGGCAACATTAAGGCTTAATGAGCTGACACCCGATTCTATAACCAACCGGAGGAAGTTGAAAGGAGCTTTCCTAGAAAGGTTCTTTCTTCCTTCTAGGAGGGTGCAGTTGAGGAATGAGATCAGCAACTTTAAGCATATCCCAATTGAAGCCTTGCATGAAACTTGGGAGAGATTCAAGAAGAAGCTGACATAACGTCCAAACCATAATATTATGGACATACACTTGATGGAGACTTTGTGCAGGGCTCTTAACACTGTTACAAAACCAATTGTAGATAATGTTTTTGGTGGTTCATTTGTTGGTCTTATATTCCAAGCGACTTCAAAATGCTAGAGAGAATGACCAAAAAAGAGTCGGGCATGGCATACTAGAGACACTGTGGTCTCCATCCCTACTATTGCTGTGGGTATTACTGCAGAACAATGCAGAAGAGATAAGAAGTGTGACCAAGACATGGCTCACCTAAAAACGCAGATGGATCTGCTAACCAAGCACTTTCTATCAGGCAAGATTGAGAAGGTCAAAGTTTTGGGGTCTGAAGATAGAGTTGATGCTGATGCAGAAGAAGAGGCAAACTATGTTAATAATCAGGGGGGTTTTCGAGGAAATTGCCAAGGGAATCAAAGTCGTAATTATTATGATAAGCCTAGTTATAAAGATAGGGAGCATGGAAATTGAAGGAATAATAATGATAGAAGCGGGATCTATGTCCCTCCTAGAAATCATGAGGCTGCTACAACAAGTTCTGAAAAGATTTCCATGGAGGAGATGATGGCTAAGTTCTTGAAGGGAGTAGAGGCTACCAACTCTTGTATGACTACCATGAAAACAGTTCTGTCATCTATCAGTCAGTTGGTAAAATCATACTCCACCACAATCAAACAGTTGGAGCAGCAGATGAGCCAACTCTCCATAGTATTCAACTAGAGAAAGAACAGAACGTTACCAAGTGATATAGTCTAGAATCTGTGGAATAATGCCTCATGTATGGAGATTACCACTAGAAGTTGTAAGATATTACCTGAACCTTCTGTGGGCCAAAGTTTGGTTGAAGATATGACTGAGGTAGATAATGAATCCAAAGAAGAATGTCCAGTAGAGTCTGAGAAGCTGGATGGTGCTAATGATGCTCCAAAAAAGGAAAAGAGAAGGAGAAAGAGGTACAGTTGAAAACTCTCCCAAGAACACCACCTCCCTTTCCTTAAAGATTGAAGAAAAAAATTGATGATGAAAAATTCAGCAAGTTCATGGTAATGCTCAAACAATTAAAAATAAATGTACCTTTGGTGGAGGCACTCGGGCAAATTTCAGGATATGCGAAGTTTATGAAAGAACTTGTCACGAATAAATAAAAGGTTAGCCATGAGCTGGAGGACAATCTTTCACTGTGGGGCTATCTCCACAAGGTCTTTAGTGTAGAAAAAAGCAAACCCGGGAGCATTTACCATCCCGTGCACTATTAGGTCCCTGAACTTTACAAAAGCACTATGTGATTAGGGAGCCAGTATAATCCTAATGCCACTCTCTATGTACAAGAAACTGGGTTTGGGGGATCCTACCCCGACAAACATGCGGTTGGTGATGATAGATAGGTTTGTAAAGCAGCTAGTGGGCATATTAGATAATGTATTGGTAAAGGTGACCAAATTTATAGTGCCTACTGATTTTGTATTCCTAGACTGTGAGGTAGACTTCAAAGTTCCCATCATCCTGGTTAGACCATTCCTCGCAACAGGGAGAGTGATAGTGGACACAGAGCTGAATGAACTGAAGTTCAGGCTAAATGACAAGGAAGCAAGATTCAAAATACACTCATCCATGACACAAAAAAGGAGAGTATTCTCTCAATCATAGACATATTCTATAAAGATGGTTTTATAAAGGAACCCAAAGGAAAGAACTTAAAATCTACAAAGAAAATGACCAAGGGAAGTGTGCCCCTAGAGGCTCTTGAATGAGTAATCTTATTATGAGGAAGAAGAACCACTTCTTAGAAAGCAAAGAAAGAACATAAGCTCAAAAAATCCTACACTACCCCCACTAGTTGAGATAGAGAAGAGTGAAAAAAGTGATATCAAGCCAACAACGTCTGAAAATATAGCTTCTGAGCAGATGACCTCTGAGCAACAAGAGTCTGAATATGCTAAATTTGAAGAGCATGATTCAAATTATCCTGATTTCGAGGAACATGAGTTTGGAAAACATGAATCCGAGGGAATATCAACTGAGTCCCCTTTCTGCTGAGCCACAAAATGATGATGAATCTCTGATTCTGGGAACTATGGTAAATACAAGAACCCTGAAGTCCAAGACAACACTAGGTAGTAAATTCCCAAAGCTCAGAAAATCTTCTTCGATGGGCTTTACAAAACAAATAGAAGATTTGTTATGAGGCCAATCTTTGAAGAGAAGAGAATCATTACTAAAGTGTTGAGCAGATATCCTAAAATAGGGTAGAAATTTCATAACTATAACTTCGGATGGACTACAAGAGGAGGAAACTCGCTTTTCCCTACACTAGTTAGGGAGTTCTATGCAAACTACCAAGCTCACTTTGAAAACATATGTAAAGAAGGGGAGAAAATAGCAGACCAACCTTTGTTGGATAAAGTTTTGATACGAGGTTTAATGGTGGATGTTTTTGAAGCAACAATCAATAGGTTCCTTCATGGTCCAAACTTCACTCCTCAGGCTATGTCACCTACTTTCTATGCTCGGTTGAACATTGGGAAAATCAACAGTCTTGGTTATCCATACACATAGCTAATAGAGAACCAGAATGGCTAACCAACCCGAGTGAAAGGATCTTCAAGGCCTCCTTGAATTCAGAGGCAAGATATTTATGGGGTATTGTGTATACCTGGTTGATGCCCATAGATGTGATAATATCCTTAGGGATGATAGAGAAATACTAGTCTCAAGTTTTATGACTTACGTTAAATTGAACTTTGGAGAGATTATCCCAAAAGAGATAAAAATTTGGGTCTTAAGGTCTGATACAGCATATCCCTTCCCTTTGTTTAATTACGAGGTTGTGTAGGGCAGCCAATAGGCCTAAGGTTGTAAGGTTAGAAGTAGAACTGCTTGCCAAGAGAACCTATAATCCTATCCAAAATAATCAAAATCATCTGAGTCTAATGCTTGACAGAGGTGCAAAGATTCCAACAAATCCACCGGTAATAGGGACTAGTTCAGCACCTAATGTGGAGGTGCTGGAGTCTACAGCTGCAGTTACAACATCCTCTATACGAGTAGATCCAATGCCTAGAGCTGAGATAAATCCTTCAACTGTAGTGCCTACAACAAAATTTTCCTTCAACCCTATAAATTTTAGGAAAGTCGCAAAGCAATCCAAGTAGTGTAAAATGCAGCTGAAACTCTTTGCCAAACAATTTATGGTTATGGAAGACAAGAGGTTTAAGGATGCACATGATCCCTACAAGGCTCTACCAGGTAGGATTGATGAATTAGAGAACCACTTCAATATATGGTTGAAAGAGAGGACAGTTCCAGAGATTGCACTATTCAAATCAGACCTAGACAAGGTAAAAGTTGAAGTTAGAAAGCTATAATAGCACCAAATTATGGAGTATGCAGATCCGATTGTTGAGGGATCTAAGAAAGAAATCCATTACTTAATGTCATAAAGGAGCCAGTGAAGAAAAAGAAGAAAAAAGGTGAGAAAAAAGGTAAGGGTAAGAGAGAGGGGCCTGATAGTGATGAAGAAAGAAAAACAAAGAAGAGGGCAAGAAAGAAGACTAAAAAAAAGAAAATAAAGAAGGTGAGGATCGAGTCTATAGTTAACAATGAGAGATGGGAGGCAGCCATCCGAGCGAGAGCCACTGGTGCCTCTACTAGTAGGCCTTCAAAAACGACCAGGCCAGCTGCACTAGAATAGAGCGAGGCTACTGATACAGATAAGGCAGCTAAGGATGCGACAATAGGGTTAGGAACCCATGACCCCCAAGCTTGATCTACTCTAGGTATATCCTAACCCTTAGTTATGATTTTCTTTGATTTTAAGTTGAGGGTGTAGGGTAAATTATCGTTGTAAAATTTTATAGTCGACTAGGAGAAACACTAGTACTTGAGGCGGTTAACTTATTTTTGTAATTCTTGAGCACCTCTATAATAGATTAAGTAGTTACTTGTGTGAATTGCATCTACGTGTGACCACTGTGCAAATTTGTATGGCATTAGTTCTAGTGATGAAATAATCACTGCTAAACAGCTGCATGAACTGAATAAGTAGTAACTTGTGATATACTTGTATGCCATATGCGTGTGAGATCTTAATCAGTTCTCATTGTATGTTCAATCTAGAACTTGCCCAGTTAGTCTTACCTAGGTTTGAGGATAGGGGTTAGGAAAAGATCATAGGTTATTTTGATATTAGCCCACATTCAGCCTAAACCAGTCACCTTCCCATTTATATCACAATGAACCTATTTTGGCCCTGGTCCTCCTTAGAAACTATGCACCTTGACTTTGGCAAATGGCCTAAGTTAAGGATGACTATCATAGGGGTACGTGATGTAAAATGAGTAGGAAGAATGGTAAAGAAAAGGAAATAATAAAAGTTGGGTGCGGTGGAAAAGGGCAAGAAAAAGAAAAGTTTTGAAAAAAGAAAAAGTGATTGTACAAAAGATCGCACCCCTCCTAAATAAGTGTGATCAAGAAAAGAAAAGAATAAAAAAAGGCTAATAAGTGAAACCCCAAAAATCTAGTGTAGTGTCAAGGAGGCTTAGTCACTTTAAGTATTATTGAGTATCATACCATCCCCTAGCCTACATTACAAGCCAAAGAGAAGACCTATAGTGATCCAAGATGACCTATTTGAAGATTGAGGTAATGAAAATAAGGGCAAGCCTATGGTATTTGGCATACATTGATTGGAAATTCATTCTAAGAGTGAGTGTCTTGTGATTGTCCCCATGGTTATATATGTGATGTTTGATATGACAAAAGGATGATTTCTTTGTAGTGAGGGAACATTGGTTACATTGCTAGTTACTGACTTATTTGAATAGTGTAAACTTGATACATGCACGGTTGCGTTGCTGAGTTGGTGCCATATCTTGATTCCTGTGTGTTGTATTGTTGTTTTTCAATAATATACACGGTTGTTCTTGAATTGACTGACCTTAGAGATGGTGAAGATGTTTTGATATGATATAGATGATTGACTGCCAAATGTACTTTGTATTCGCTTAGTTGTGTTTGAGTTGTATAAGGACAAGCAATTGTTTTAAGTTGAGGGTGTTGATGTGTGAGAAGATGCTACCACATTTGAGGCTTTTAACTCAGAATAATTGCAAAGTTTGAAGAAAATTTTGTCATTTTTGATTGTTTATCATTGATTTTACAGTAGAAGCCAAGATGCATGAGAACCACCAAGGATGGAAGAAAAAAAGTTAAAATCGAAAGAAAATAGAAGAGAAGTGTGGTTGGAGACATTCCTAATAAGTTATTTTCCCTATGATAAGTTATCAGCTTCATCGTCGGCCTTAGACAGAGAATGGACCTCAGCTTAAAGTTGTGATGACATTTCCTGATAAACCATCAAAGAGTTGATAGGACATCAAATTTGTTGTCAGCCTAAGGCAGAACATGGGAGCTGAGGTAAAAAAGTGACGACATCTGTGATAAGTCATCAAAGATCTTATAGGTCATCCCATTTAGTCATCAGCCTTAAGCTAGAAGTGCTAAAACTGAAGAAGGAGCTGACGACATTTGTGATAAGTCGTCAGGCTCCTGATAAGTTGTCAGGAATGTCGTTGCCTAATTCGAGGAGTTATTAAACTCTATGATTTTGTTTCCTTATTTAGGCTGAACTATTTGATGTTTTGTGATGGGTTTTCTTAGGGGTCCAAACCGAAGTTTGAGACACGTATTTTGTTACTTTTCTCTCTAGTTTCTTGGCTTGAAAAAAAATTAACTTTGAAGAGATTTTCATCAATATTTTAGGATTTTCATTGTGATAGAATTTGAGAATCACTAGTTATTATTCATCTTCTAGTAAGCTTTTCTTTCAAATCATTAATATAACTAGTTGTTTTGATTTTTGCATTAGAAGTGTCTAAATACCTTTACCCCGAATTATGGGATCTGGGTGTAAGTCTTGAGAAAATGATAAGTGTTCAAGATTCAAAAGGTAATAGGAATCCTTGATAATTTCAAGGTTTTAATTATCGTCTATTGGTTGCAAAAAATAGATCATACCTACTTTGATTTGCTTGAGATAAGAAATCACTTATTATAGGAAGTGAACTATCAACAGGGACTTAGAAGCACTAAAAACTTCCATTTAATAATTGACATTGTAACAAGGTTGATTAACCTAAGGTAAAGTCTAGTCAGTAAATATGAATTACCTAAGCTCGAGAGGATTAGGTAATTAAATGCTTAAGTAGGTTGAGTGACATTTAGCCATAACTTTGATAAAGATAATCTGTTGTCCTACCTACTGTGTGAATCTTGAATCACTATTTGCATCTATCAAGTACGAAAACCCCTAGTGAACATAATTCTGGTTTTTCCATAAATACTTGATTACAAACACCGATGCTAAAGTGACAAACAATTATTTGTTAAACTCAAAAACCCCCCATCTCAGGAAACATCCAACTATCAGTTGATTAAATTTTAAACAACTTAAGTTCACACCATATTCCCTGTTGGATCGACCCCAACCTAGTTGGGTTATATATTGACAACGATCGCTTACATTCTTATTAGAGAGTTTTAGTTTGAGCGTAATTACTATGTTGCAAAACTTGAAGGATCACCGTTTGTATGCCAAGTTCTCTAAGTTTGATTTTTGGTTGAAGCATAAGAATTTTCTTGGTCATGTTATCTATAGTGAAGGGATCATGGTAGATGCACAAAAGGTTGCGGTGGTTAAGAATTTTCTGAGACGTGCAACTCCAATTGATATTTAGAGTTTAATAGGTCTAGCCATTTACTATAGGATATTTGTGGAAAATATTTCGTTGATAGCTGCTTTATTAACTAAGTTTACCCAGAAAAAGTTGAAGTTGAATGATAAATTGACTTCGGCTCTAGTTTTGTCCTTGACCGATGGTAATGATGGTTTTTTGGTATATTATGATCCTTCTAGAATTGTCTTGGTTATGTGTTGATGCAACATGGTAGGGTGGTGTCCTATGCTTCTAGGCAATTAAAAGTTCATGAGAAGAACTTCCCTACTTATGACTTCAAGTTACTATCCATGGTATTTACTTTGATGATGTGGAAAAACTATCTCTATGGAGTTCATGTTGATAGCTTTTTTGATCATAAAAGCTTTCAGTATGTGTTAACTCAGAATGAGTTGAATACCAAAGAAAGGGGGTAACTTGAGTTGTTAAAGTATTACGATATGAGTCTCCATTACCATCCAGGTAAAGCTACCATAGTTGTTAATGCTCTTAGTAGGTTATATATGGGTAGTTTAGCTCATATAGATTAGGATAAGAGAGAGTATGTGAAGGACATTCAGTATTTGGCTAATCTTGGAGTTCGTCTCACGGACTATGAGAATGGTGGTGTATTTGTGCATCACGTATCACAGTCGTGTCTTGTTGTAAAAATAAAGAAAAAAAATATTAATTCCCGAAGATTAAGAGTACTGTGGGTCTACAAAAAGTTGTCAATTTTTTGGTCGGTGGTGATGGTATCTTAAGGTACCAAGGTAGGCTATGCATTCCCAATGTCGATGGATTGAGGGAAAGGATTTTCGCCAAAGCTCATGGGTCCAGTTATGCTATTTATCCTAATTCGACGAAGATGTATCATGATCTCAAGGATTTTTATTGGTAGAATAATATAAAATAATATATGGCTAGCTTTGTGGAAAAATGTATGGTGTGTTAACAAGTGAGAGTTGAGAACTTTAAACCTGGAGGTTTGTACCAAGAGATTGAGTTGCCCAAATAGAAGTGGGAGGTAATCAATATGGATTTTGTCACTGGACTTCCCCAATTTTGGAATTAATGTGATTCTATTTGGGGCACTATGGATAGAATGACCAAGTCACTTTTGGTCGACCAATGAAGGACTAGTTATGCGGCCAAGGATTATGCTAAGTAATATCTTGCAAAGATGGTGAAGTTGCATTGTGCTTCAATTTCTAACATCAGGGATCATGGTACTCCATTCTTATCTCACTTTTGGAAGTCATTCAAGAAAGGTTTTGGGACTAAGTCGTGCCTTAGTCCCACTTTCTACCCGCAAACAGATAGACAAGCGAAGAGGACAATTCAGACATTGAAAGATAAGTTGAGTATTTTTGTGATTGATTATAGTGGAAGTTGGTATAGTCATTTTTCTTTGATTCAATTCCCTTATAACAATAGTTACCATTCAAGAATTAGTATGGCTTCTTTTGAGTTATTGTATGGTAGAAGATTTTCTTCGGGTAAATTGCTTGGCCCTGATTTGGGTCATCAAGCCTTGGACAAGGTGAAAGTGATTTGTGATAGGTTTCAAGATGTTCAAAGTCTCCAAAATTCCTATGCGGATGTGAGTTATAGGGATTTTCAGTTTAATGTTAGAGATTGGGTATTCTTGAAGGTATCTCCCATGAAGGGAGTGATGCGGTTTTGTATGAAGGAGAAACTTAGTCCCCAGTACGTTGGCCCTTATTTGATTTTAAAGAGGGTTTCTAATGTTGCCTACGAGTTGGATTTTCCCTCTAGTTTGAGCTCCCTCCATTCGGTATTCCACGTGTTCATGATAAGGAAATATGCAGGTGATCCTTCATTGGTTGTTTCCTTAGAGGATGATGGTATTTTGGACTTTTTATCCTATAAGGGGGTCCCAGTAAGGATCTTAGATTGATAAGTTTGTAGGTTCCGAATGAAAGAGGTTGCTTCGGTGAAGGTTGTATGGAGGAACCAAAATTATGAGGAATCTACTTGGGAGGTGGAAGCGTACATAAAGTCCAAGTATCTGGAATTATTTTCTATTCTAGAAACTCATGCTTGAGGTATGTGTTAATCCTCTTAAGATGATTTATGTTTTTGATAGGCAATGGGTTCTAGTCCCTATACTTTGAATTGAGCAAGTGTTATGATAGACAATGGGTTCGAGTCCCAAAGACAATTGAATGAATGCATGATTTATTTGTCTTATATTTTATGTATGTCATTATTTTTTAACTTTATAATTGGTTAGCTTGATGTGCTATGATGTGTTAACTTGTGCTTGTTCTTACCTTACCCATTATTCGAGAATGAATAATCCAAATCGGGGAGAATTAAAACACCTTGGCTTTGAACCCTTATAAAATTTCGTAAGTTGAGTTTCTTGACAAGGTATGGTTTGAGAATGCCACGCGTATCCTATGGTATGACTTTAACTCCATCTCTCATATGTTAGACAGTGTAGTATGGGATACTTTCTATCTAAGGTATGGTTTAGCCTCACCCATTTTTTATGATAGGGTACTATTCATAAATTACCAGGTCGTATGATATTTTTAGCTTGCCGTAGGGTATTCTACCTCGGGTACAATTTGTAGGATACTACTCATACCTTATGGCATGATTATGCATGTGTAGTCATATGTTGGATTATTTAGAGGTCCATGGTGAGGCCTAGGGCATAATTTAGGGTACGACCGTATCCTAGGGTACGGTTTAAGTATGGAAGTCACACCCTCCTGGGTTCAATTTTTAGCTTTTAAGTTGAGGATATTTTAGACTTTTTCTAGCCCTAAACCCTTATGACCCACAACTTATAACATTGTTTGCCCCTTCATTTTTCACATGGACAGGATCAAAACATTCCAAAACACTCTCTAAACTTCTCTAAAAAGATTGGGTCTAGGGTTCATCAAGGAGGCCATCTAAGAGCTAGGAGACCATGAATCTCTTTGTGAATCTATATCTATAAGTTGTGTGACTCTTCCTTCTTTGTTATTCCTCAAATATTGTATATTTTAAACATTGATTTGATTCTTGAAAGGTGGGTTTTAAAATTAAATGTTAAGAGTTTTGATGCATAGTGATTGGTATTGTTTACTCTTGTTCAAACATGTGTTTATACATATTTTTGGTGATGGTTTGCACTTGTTGGTTCTTTTTTATTTTTGTTTAATAAATGGGTCATGAGTAATCTAAATCTTGATGGTTTTCACTTAGGTTATAATCATGGTAAAGGTATGCCCTCAAGGTGTTTGTGAAAATGTCTAAGGGAAATAACTAGTTATATGTTAATAGTGTTTTGAGCTAAGGTAGTGGCTTAATTAATAATCATACTTTGTCTATGACTTTGTAAAGGCATTGTTGGCCATGTAATTAGCTCATTGGTAACTTTGGTG
Source organism: Capsicum annuum (assembly GCF_002878395.1). NCBI lineage: Eukaryota > Viridiplantae > Streptophyta > Magnoliopsida > Solanales > Solanaceae > Capsicum > Capsicum annuum. The sequence continues at coordinate 137,985,409 of NC_061122.1, read as the reverse complement.
GTTTGATGGGATAAAAAATATTTGAGTCCTTAAGCATGAAATTGAATTGTGTTTGAACTAAAGCTTGGTGTAAGAATGTTGATGAAGAATGAATGGTTTGGTAAATGTCTTGATGACCATAATTTGACTTGAATGGTGGTTGCAACTAAGGCAACGACCTATTAATGTTATTGATTGATAAATGTTTCATAAAAACCTGTGGTCATGTTTGGTATTGAATTATAGCCTTGAAGGCTTGAATTGCCTAAGAGGGTTAGGTTCTTGAATGTTGAACTAAGTGGATGTGAATGAATGGACAAAGTGTTAGAGTCCCAATGTCGACTAGTAATGGACATGATGGATTGTGTTTAAAGTCCCTATTCTTTAAAAGATGGTTAGTGGTTAGAGTCGACTTTCCACATAAAATAATTTGTAGTTAGAGTTCATTTGCTTGATAAGAAGGCTTGTGGTTGGAGTCGACTTCCTTTATGAGGTATCTTGAGGTTAAATTCTCTTACTTAATGTATCTATGAAGTTCAAACTTCCTAATCTACATAATTTAAGGGTTATAGTCCTCTACTTAATATATCATGATTTGGTGCTTCGAAATGCATGCTACATCTTGTTTCCTCATTCGGCACTCTATGTACCAATATATGTCAATATATATTCCTAAGTAAATAAATGTGGTTTCTTTCTATGGTTCGCCGTGGTTTTGTATTATCATATTATTTTATCCTTACCCCTGACTTTCATGCTAGTTCTCCAAGTACTACCTATCTCTGAATGTTCTATACCGACACGGTACAGGGGCCAAATTTTCTTCTTTTCCCACATAGTGACCAGGTGTTCGAGAGGTTTGTGTGTTGACTTTGAAGTGGTGAGCTTTCATGCTTCGGAAGGAATACATTTCAGGGTCTTTCTATCTTATGTTATAGACTTATTTTAGACTTGCTTTTTGGCTATTGTTGGGGACATGTCCCAACATATTATAGACATAGAATTTGTAGAGGCTTTGCGGATGACATTGAACTTGGGTATGTTGTTTAGTATATTGACATTGATGGATTGATTAGACAATTTTAAGGGATGATTGTTATTTTTGTTTTCTCTATCTTGTTATATGCCAAGAGTTCAACAAATATTTGTGGATCGATGTAATAGTTAGGTTAGGTTAAAGGGGTGATCACCGGTCCTTTTTGGGCTTTAGATGGCCATACAATAATGCCTAATTTTAGGTTGTATCATTATTCTAGAAATCATGGTGCTTGATTATATTGACATTTATGACATTAATTATTTACCCGGATTAATTTGGTAAGATGATGTTGATATTGATAACCAGCAAGGCTGGAGGATACTATTATGATATTAATACCCAGCAAGGCCGGAGGATATTGTGGTGATATATTGATACCCAATACAGTCAGAGGACATTATTATGATAAATTAATGTCGATCAAGGCCGAAGGACATCGTGATGATATATTGATACCCGACAAGGCCAAAGGATATTGTGATGAGATATTGATACACAAAAAAATGGGAGAATGATTATGATAATATTGATACTAGGCAAGGCCGGAGGATGATTGTATTGATATGCCTATGTGTAAATGGTTTGAGTCGACTTATGCCCTATGTATGGCAACTATATGATTATGTCAACTTATATGAAATTTGGGTATATTTTTTATATTAGTGATTTCGGTTATAGTCCATACGTGATAAAGGTTTATAAAGTGGTATAGTTGATTATTAGAGGTAAATATGGAATTGTAGTGGATATTATTAGGTGCTAATAATGACTTGTTGATAAACGAGGATTAGTTGGTTATTGGTGATTAGTGAATAAATGATATTAGATGATAGATGTTGTTATTTGATATATGGTGTTAGTTGATAAATAATGATTATATATTATATGATGATTAATAATATGTGGAGAATAGTGGTCAAATAATGAGTCGAGGTTATATGATGAGTAGTAATCAAAGGGATTAGTTAATAAGAGATGGTTAGATGATAAATGCTAACTAGTTATGATGATTTTGTTAAACAATAGTACCATTCTGGAATATTGATATGTTGTCAAATGTTAGTAAATTGTAAAATGACATAAATGATCGATTGATGATAATTGTGGGATAATGGTTAAATAGCGATGAAAGTTAGCTAAAGTGTTGGTTGATTGTTGTATTCTTCTCTTGAGTGTACTCTCATGTCGTATGCGAGGTTGTTATTAGTTCTTTACTTTTCTACACTAATTGGTATATGGGAGCCAATTTATTTTTTTGTTTTTGCTTATGTTAATGCTTTAAGATACCATATTATTCCTAATTGTTTACTTATTATGTTTTAGCAGTGATTGGTATGAGTTGATTCCTCCTATTATATTGTTATTCTAGTTTTATTACTTATTATGTACAACGATGTTTAAGATAATTCATGTTTGTTTTTATACCTTGACTTAATTATGCTATCTTGCATTTCATCATACATATATCATGATTTAACTTAGTCGGCAGATGATGCCTACTGTGTACCTATTGTTTTGGTACTCATACTATACTTCTGTACTTTTTTGGTGCAAATTTGAGTACTAGCTATCATCATTGATTGTTGTTCATGCAGTGATTGATTTTCAGAGATAGGGTGAGCTATTGGAATTTGGGTCACCCATTTCCCTTTATATTTATATCAAGTCTTTTGTTTTGAGACAGTTGTTGTTGTCTATTCTAAACATTTGAAGTTGTATTAGTTAGTAGATGCTCTTCTACTAGCTCTACCAGGTCGCGGGATTGTATATTGTATTGACTGTTATATTTATCTTCAACACTTTGTTTATTTATAAATTGTATTCTTGTATTTTTCCTATGATTGCCATTTCCTACTGATTTAATCCATTGAGTTGGCTTTGGTTTATGGTTTAGCTTGCCTTCTGGTGAGATTTAGTAGGTGCAGTCATGATTTGTAAATCGGTTCATGAAAATTGGTATCATAGCCAAGTTTTACTAATATTATTTCTACGAGAGCAAGTGTCTAGTGGTGTCCTGTGAATCAAAATGATGATGTCCATTTCATCTCTTCAGGAGGCTAAGGGACATTCTTAGGAGTTCATCACTTCTTTCACTCATATCGTGCTAAGAGTCTAAGTTAGTTTGTAGAAGTATTCCCTTAACTTTACTCTTTCATACATAGACAGGTCATATGCTACCTCTTCACAAAAAAAGGGTTCGAGGACCGAGCTTAAGGATCCTACTAATGTTAGGGGATGCCCTAGAAGTCATGGACAACCGTGTTAGGTTCCCCATATAGGGGCTAGGATAGGCCTTCTTTTGTAGATCCTATATACGCTCCTGAACCAGAGATTCTTCTTCCGTATCTAGCAGTGGGCCAGGGACCAGCCCAGGCTCTACTAGGGTTTATTTCTTCTTCAGTGCTCAGAGAAACATCGGTTCATATTTTGGGTTTAGTTGGTGGTGTGATGTATCATGGTTCACAGTCTATAGATCAATATGGTATAAAGGCAAGTCGCATCCTATAGCCATGGATAACAAAGTTGAGGTTCCTCCTAGGCCAGCAATTGCTCGGCCAGTAATTTCCTAGCAAGTGGCTGCCCACCTGACTATTTCTTTTGAGGAGTAAAAGATGTTTGGTAGATTCTTGAGATTTGCTCTGCCTAGGTTTTTTTGTGCTCCGGGAAAGGATGCATATATGTTTTTATTGCTTGTGAGGATAGGAGTAACGCCCTGGGATCACCCCTAGATGTCACACGATGTGTAGGACTACAAATAGACCAAATCTAGCCCATGATATCTAATCAACTTAGCACTCATATTAAAAGTAAACCAACGTGTTTAGAAATAGAAGGTAAGAAATTTCATATATTAATGTAAATCTTTAAATTTTGCAAAACTTAAACAAAATGTTTGAACCTAGAACATACACAGTCTAACAAGCCTCTACTGCTAACTATAGAGCTACTAGGACAAACCCTAGCAAACTCAAACATTAATGGAATACAAGTAACTAAAACACTTTCATCAATGAACAGGAGTCTAATAAGCTGGGTCCTCAAACTATGAGGACTCACCAAAAGTCAGGATGCAGGTGATGATGCCCGTAGTCAATCGTGTAGCTAGAAAGGCACATCAAAACCTAAATTATAAGACAATGTAGCACATACAAATATATATGGGTCAGTACTTCTTGAATGTACTAAATATGTGGGGGTAAATTCATAAGTAAAACAAGAACTAAATATAAGTATACACTTTCAAATGATACATTCTAAGTGTAATTGACTCACCTTGGACTTGAGTAAATCTAAAGGCTGCAAGATCATAAAACATAGACAATGAAGCATATGAATAACGTTGGTGAGCCATAACACTTAGTTTCAAAAATATTTTCTTTTACTTTTTCTTATGGAAGATTCTTCTACCCGACATAAACTAAGTGAGCTATCATGGTGTGAATGTCTTACCCAAGATGGAGAGAGCTCTTCTACCTTTTCCATTGGAATAGAACCTTAACGTATAGTGATCACTATAGTTCATTCATATTGGGAACAAGCTTAACCAACGTGGCTTGTAGTTTTAAGGAATTTAGGATACGCTCATTCGCATTACTTTCTCGATGCTAAATACTACTCCCAAAATATAAATATGCTCATACATAGGAAATATATCTCAAAATAGCATGATATTTTATAGAATGAAAACCAGTTATGCTTCTCTTTACTTTAAATCATAATCAAGATAAACACGTGTGGATTATATGTATTGTATTTAGATCAAAAGATCAAACTTTCTTGAACCATGTTATATTGCATATCAATGGAGCTTAAAAGATAAGACTTTCTTGTAAACCTAGTACTTCTTTTCGAATATCAAAACTCTTAATTTCTTTCATAACACATATAGAAAATATCTGGCTCAATATCCATATAGAAATCTTTCATCAGAACCCAAATCAATGTAATGAAATTCAAATCACAATAGTAATCTTAAGTTCAAAATATGAATAGATGTAACCTTTATGCACCTTTAGCCTTTAAATCACAAGATAAGATTATAATTCGATATATGAGAATTTTGGGGATGAAACCTAATGTAAATTTTGTAAATTAAACTTAAAAATCATTCTTTTAGGTCACAAGGATATAAGATTAACCTTGTTCAAAAAAATCCACATAATTGGAATTGCATGACATACAAAGAGAACTTAGATTTTGAGACTTGAGAGATGACTTGGTGAAAAAAAACTAATCTTAATGTTCTTGAATATGGCAGAAGAAAAGATAATATTAGTTGATTGAATTATAGAGGAAAAAAAATGCCTCTCTTGGGTTATATATCATGCGTTTGGAGTTATAAGAAGGGAAAATACCAAAAGGTACCTTAAATGAATTTATAGAAAATTGATCGTAGTCATCATAAGTCTATCTTACAACTCGTATGGTAAGGATAAGACAGGCCTAGAAACTCATAAGCTTTACAGTGGCGAAGGTAGCACACACTACTTAACATATGAGTGATATATTACGACTCATTACATAAATATCTTACCCTCACGACTCTACTTCATACGACTTGTAACTTCCCGTGATGATTTATAGGGTCAAATCATAACTGCAATAGACTCCAACAACTACATACTGCCCTAGCTACGACTTATAACATACAAATCATAAAATATATATACAACTCAAGGAGATAAGTCATATGTTGCACAATGGCTTTCAGACATGGGGTATTACATTTGGAAACATTCATTCTCGAATGTGATTCATCTAGAATTTGTATTTTCTAAAAAACCAACTCCTTTACACCAAACTTATAACCAATCTTATATCTATTACAAGGATCCAATTACTTACACAATACGATATGACTTAAGAATGCTTAAACATACTTAAAGAGAAAAGAGTTTTGGCTGAAAATTACTATTAAGCTTATGTAGGAACTGAGTTGGAAGAAAGGATATGAGGATATTGGTCATCATGTCTACTTCAGCTTCCTAAGTGGCCCCTTCAACCAATTGCGTTCTCTAAAGTACCTTTATAGGTACTACTTCTTTATTACTTAGCCTCCAGACCTGTCTATCAAGTGTCTCCATAGGAATATCCTCATACGACAAGTTATGTTTGATCCCAATTCACTCTAAGGGAACTACTAAGGATGGATCCCAAATGCACTTACTAATTATCAAAATATTGAATAATAGGTGAACCGTAGCCAACTCTGATGGAAGCTTCAATTTGTAAGATACCTCTCATACACGCTTCACTATCTCATAGGGACCAACAAATTGAGGACTCAGCTTTCCTTTCTTTCTAAACCTCAAAATTCTATTCATAGGTGACATCTTTAATAATACCCAATTGCCACTTAAAACTAGAGATCTCTCCTTCTTACATTAGCATATGATTTCTGATAGCTCTGAGCAGTTTTCAATCTCTTACAAATCAATTGAAACTTTTCCATATCTTTAAGAAAAGTTTTTGGACCTATCAAAGCCGCTTCACCAAACTCAAACCATCCTATAAGTGATCAACACATACGCCAATACAATGCTTTAAATGGAGCCATCTGAATGCTAGCGTGATAACTATTATTATAAGCTAACTTAATCTAAGGTAGATATTCATTTCAAATTCCTTTAAAGTCTAAAATATACGCCCTTAGCATGTCTTTTAATGTCAAAACTGTGCATTCAGCCTGACCATTGGTCTATAGATGAAAAACAATATTAATCTTAACTTTTGTACAAAGGCCTCTCTATAAGGACTGCCAAAATTATGAAGTGAATTGTGTGCCTCTGTCTGAAATTATGGACAAGGGTATACCACGAAGCCTTACTAACTTATGGATATACATTTGAGCATAACCTTCTATCGTATCTAAAGTCTTATAGGTAGGAAATAAACTGATTTAGTCATTCAATCTACTATGACCCAAATTAAATCATGTTGATGTCGTGTATAAGGAAATCCTGTGATGAATTCCATATTCACTACCTACCACTTCCAAGTAGGGATACTAATCTCTTGGAACGTACGACTCGGTTTTGGATGTTCAACTTTAAGTTTCTGGTAGTTGCGACATTTGGCGACGAGCTCTGCTATGTCCCTCTTAATACCATTCCACCAATAAATTTCCCATAAGTCATGGTACTTCTTAGTTGCACACAAATGAATGGAATACCTCAAACCATGAGTCTTCGCTAGTATACTTTCTCTCAACTCATATATAATTAGAACACAAATCTTACCTTGATAGCGAAGAACACCATCTCCCTCTTGGGAGAAAACCTCAACCTTATGTTATTGGTTTTCTCCTAATATTTGTTAATTATGTGATCTTCATGCTACTTCTCCTTTATTTTCACTACCAAAGGTGATTCCGACTATTCTGAACTACTACTCCCCTATTATCACCATCGAGCAAACGTAATCCTAAATAGGATAACCTATGCACTCCTTTAGACAACTCCTATTCCTCCTTATTCACATTAGACATAATACACATAGACAATCTATTTAATTCCTATACCACGATGTTGGCCTTACCCGACTGATAAATCACATTCATGTCATAATGTTTCAATAACTCCAACCACCTTCTCTGACAAAGTTTCAGCTCCCACTGAAAAATACATACTGGAGACTCTTTGGATCTGTTAAAATATCAACATGCACACCATAGAGGTAGTTTATCCAATTTTTTAGTGCAAATAACACGACATCTAACTCTAAGTCGTGAGTTGGGTAATTCTTTTCGTGATCCTTAAGTTTGTTGGAGGCATGGGCTATAACTCTCCCATTTTGCATTAATAAACAACCTAGCCCAACTTTGGAAGCATCACAATACACTACGAATCTGTCTAACCCTTCTGGAAGAGCTAACAATAGTGCTGAAGGTAATCTATTCTTCAACTTTTGGAAGCTCTTCTCACACCTATCCGACCATTTAAACTTAACTTTCTTTTGGGTCAACTTAGAAAATGGCGTAGGTATAGAGGAGAACCTTTCAACAAATCTTCTATAACATCCAGCAAAGCTCAAAAAGCTCCAGATATCAGATGGAGTGATGGTTCAGGGCAATGTATCACTGTATTAGTCTTCTAAGGATCACCATAGATCCCACCTCTTGAGATTACATGCCCCAATAAGGTAATAGAATCTGAACAAAACTCACACTTACCAAACTTTGTATATGATTAATGGTTCGTAAGGGTCTACAACATTATTATCAAATGGTCTATGTGTTCCTCCTCACTACTAGAATACACGAGTATGTCATCTATAAAGATAATGACAAAGATGTCCAAGTACTACTTGAAAACCCTGTTCATCAAATCTATGAAGTTTGCAGGATTATTTGTTAATCCAAACGAAATAACCACAAACTCAAAATAGATGTACCTTTTTTGGAAAGTTATTTTTGGAATATCTCTTCTCCGTTACTTTCAAGTCATGGTATCCCAACCAAAGGTGAACTTTGGAAAACCATCGGGCACTCTAAAGTTGATCAAACAAATCATCGATTTTAAAAATAGGATACTTGTTATTGATTGTAACCTTGTTTAGTTGTCTATAATCTATACATATTTTGAGAGTGTCATCTTTATTATGTACAAATAAAACGGGAGTGCTCCGTGGAGAAAACTGGGTCTGATGAAATATTTATCTATTAGGTCTTTAAGTTTCTCCTTTAACTCTTCAAGTTTGGCCGGAGCCATTCGATATGTGGGGAATAAAGATAGGCTGAGTATTAGGAGGAAGATCAATATCAATGCCGAATTATATTTCTCTATTCGGAGGTATCCCTGGTAGATCTTTAAAGAAAAACTTAGGAAACTCATTAACTAAACTGACGGGGCTTTAGACTTAGTATATTTAACTCCAACTAAATAATAGATACACCCTTTTGATATTAACTTTTTGGCCTTGAGATAAGAGATGAAATGACCTTAAGGAGACACAGAACTACCCTCTTACTAAAAAACTATCTCATCAGGAAATTGAAACTTCACCACACGGGAACGACAATCTATGGATGCATAGCATGAATGAAGCCAATCCATGCCTAGAATAACATCAAAATCTATAATCTCTAACTCTTATAGGCCCATTAATGTGATCTTATGGAGAATGATAATAGGACACTTAATGCACACACTAGGGTAGAAAATGAGAAAGGCTTAGGGAGATTTTTAGGAACTACCCCACAATTTATAGAAACTAATAGAGTTACGTAAGAGGGATTTGATCTCGGTTATACCAACACATATACATCAAGGAGACAGGAATGAAGTATACCAGTGAAAAGATCTAGGGAACTCTTATTCTTCTAACGGGATGGTAAAGCATAGAATCAATTCTGGCGCTGACCGCCATCAGTACTAGATGATGCGCCATGTTGAGGAACTAGGCAATTTGGTTGAGCTGCTAGATTAGTAACATAAGTCTAAAGATGAGCAACTCTACCTCCCTGTTTAGAATACAACCACTCCTTGATCCTGTGGTCCACCTTGACACAACTGTAGCAACCCCTTTGCCCATAAAAGACTCGCCAGATGGGTCATAGAAAACATTGCACATGTCGGATAATTAGGCGTCCTAACTACACTATTCTGAGACTTGGAATTCAAAGTCTTGCCCCACTGCTCCTACCTGTTCCTCGGTGTAGGGGAATTGGCTGAAGATGGTGTAGGCACATATGAGTGACCCTGAAACTATGAACGACTTTCCTATTTGAACCTTGGTTGACTATACTTAAACTATCTTATCCTAGCTCTTTCTCTTTTCTCTTTTATTAAAATTTTTTGCCTCGATCTATTGAGCATGAGTCATAGAACAAGAAATATCCATGTCTCCAACTATTATGGTAGTATACACTCCTTAACCACTAAATTAGACACCCCAGTAACAAACTTACTAATACGAGCTCTAGAGTTAGATAGCAACTCTAAGGCATACTTAGCTAACTGAGTGAACATAAGGCAATACTCCTTCATTGTTATAGAGCCTTCCTTAAGGTGCATGAACTTCTCTACTTTGGTCTCTCTTATCTCCCGAGGAAATAACCTATCCAAAAATCATTTTGAAATACCTGCCAACTTATAGGAGCTGTATTCTCACTGCTATATTCATTCCACATAATGACCTAATAATGTGAAACATGCTTCAATTGATAAGATGCCAGTTCCACACGCTCCTATTTAGTAACATGCATAATCTAAGTAATCTTTATCTCCTCATTAATAAATCCTTGAGGGTCCTCATCCACCTTTGACCTATGGAACTTAGGTGAATTAATCCTCATAAATTCACAAATTTGGGATGAAGCTAAATTATAATTTATCTTAAGTGTAACTGTTGCCTATTGGTGTCGTTAAACATTAGCATTCACATCTTGGGAACATTCTTGAAAGTCATCCCAAAATTCAATACGAGATATATTCTCATTCAGAGGGTCTACATGCAAGGGTGGTTGATCACTGTTTATACATGTGTCATCTTGGCGAGGATGCATATTCTTTCATATGTAAAAATGACTTAGATTAGATAGACACAACTTCAAGAATGATAGATCATGAATGAAAGGATGATTCCCTATTTATCCTGTAGTCTCTTACTCATAAATACGGCATGCTTCACATTCATAATCAAAACTCTACATAAGACGTCTTGTCTGACTCTGTAGGACTCTTTCAAACCTTAATCTCTAATACCAATTCTTTAATTCCCTAAGAGGGCCACCTGGATGTAACATGGTGCTTAGGACTACAAATAGACCCAAGCAAAACCATGCTATCAAGTCAACTAAGAAAGCACAGGAAATGTGAACTAGCATGTATAGAAACTAAAGGTAAGTAATTTCATATCATAATATAAATCTTTAACATTGGAAAAACTTAAACACACTCTTTAAACCTAACATATACACAATCTGACATGCCTCTAATACTAACTAGAGAGCCACTGGGACACACCCCAACTTATTCGAACATTAAAAAATTCATGTAACTAAAACACTTTTATCAATGAATAGGAGTCTAATAAGTTGGGTCCTCAAAATATGAGGACTCACCAAAAGATGGGATACAGGTGATGATACCTGTAGTTGATCCTATTGTTGGCAACAAGCACCAGACCTGTATTATAAGACAGTGTAGCGTATAGACATATATGTAGGTCAGTACTTCTGGAATGTACTGAGTATTTGGGGGTGAATACATAAGTGAAACATGAACAAAATGTATGTATACACTTTTAAATAATGCATTCTAAGTGTAAATTACTCACGTTGGACTGGAGTAAAACTAATGGGTGCCAAATCACAAATATAGATAATGAAGCATATGAATAATCTTAGTAAGCCATAAAAATTAGTTTCTAAAATATTTGGTTTTACACTTTCATATGTAAGATTTTTGTAATCAATATAAGCTATGTAAATGATCATGGATTCCAACATCTTACCCACACTGGGAAGAGCTATTCTACCTTTTCAGTCAAAATAGAACCTAAACTTATAATGATCACTATACTTCATCCATGTTAGGAAAAAGATTAACCTACGGTGTCTCATAGTTTCCTGGAATTTAAGATACACTTATCCGCATTCCCTTCTTGGTGCTAAATACTACCCTAAAAATATAAATATTCTCATACATAGGAAATCAACCTTAAAATAGCATAAGGGTTTATAGAATAAAAACCAATTATGCTTCTCTTTACATTAAATCAAAATCAAAATCAACATTTATGGATTTCATGCTTTATTTTTTAGATCAAAATATTAAGCTTTCTTGATTCATTCTATATTGCATTTGAATGGAGCTTAAAAGCTTAGACTTTCTTGTAAACTTAATTCTTCTTTTTAAATCTGGAAACTCTTACTTTCTTTCATAACGTTTATAGTAAAATATTAGGCTCAACATCCAAATAGAAATGTTTCATCATAATCCAAATCAAAGTAATGAAATTCAAATCACAATATCAATCTTAAGTTCAAAACATGAATAGATGTAACCTTTATGCACTTTTGACCTTTAAATCGCAAAATAACATTATAATTCTATATATGATAATTTTGGGGATGAACAGTAATGTAAATCATATAAATTCAACCTAAAAATCATGTTTTTGGGCACAAGTATGGAAGATTAATCTTGTTCAAAAACCCAACATACTTGGAATTGCTTGACTTGCAAAAAGAACTTGAATTTTGAGAAATATGAGATAACTTGGTGAGAGAAACCCTAATCTTGATATTCTTGAAGATTGGCGGAAAAAAGATATTATTAGTTGACTGAATGATAGACAAAAATTATGCCTCTCTTGGTTTATATTTCATAGGTTAGGAGTTATAAGAGTGGAAAATAACAAAAGGTCCCTTAACTAAACTTATAGAAAATTGACCGCCATTCGTCATGAGTAAATATTACGACTTGTAAGGTAAGGATACGATTAGGACTAGTAACTCATAAGCTTGTTAGTTGAAAAGGTAGCATAAACTGGTCAATATACAAGTGATATCTTACAACTTTTCACATGACCATATGAACTGGAAACAACCAATCGTAACCAACGCAAAAAATTAAGGAACCTATACTTTTACACTTATGACTCCGCTTCATAGGACTTGTAACTTCCTATGATGATTTCTAAGGTCAAATCATAACTAAATTAGACATTAAATACTCCACACTACCGAAGCTACTACTTACAACATGCAACCCATATGGTGAATATACAACTCAAGGAGATGGGTTGTAAGTTACACAGTGTCTTTTAAATAAGGGGTATTATAATAGGCTTCATAATTTAGGCCTAGTTAATACTCACAATGTGGATTACCCCACATTTCAATGGACTTTGCTGCTCAACATTGGTTGAGAGGTTCTATGGATTCTAGACCAGTTGGATCTTTTTCTTTATCATGGACTCAATTATCCTAGATGTTCTTGGAGAAGTATATGCCTCGCAGCATTAGAGATTGTTTAGGGGATTATTTCTCTAGATTGAAGTAGGACTTCATGATATTTGTAGATTATGAGGCTCATTTTCACAAGTTGGCTAGTTATGCAATTTCTATTCTAGATATTGAGTATGAGAGAGTTTGTTGTTTTTTGGAGGGTTGAGACTTCCTATTCATATATCTACTTAGAGATTAGTTGTTTTAGGTAGGTATTTTATTGAGGTGTTCGATTATACTTGACTGATAAAGGAAATAAACGATGAGGGTTGTGAGGTTTGTGAGAAGAGACATAAGTTTCAAGGAAGATTCAATGGGAGTCGCCATAATTCCTAACCCTGAGATAACATTTCTCAAAGTAGGTATCCTCCATATCTATCCTATCAATCTCAGAGTCAACCTAGTCAACCAGTTTAGGCAACACTTTAGATTACTAATGAAGGTCAGTCTAATGCTAGTGATCACCCTGGTAAGAGTAATTATTAGTATTTAAGAGGTTTATTATCTATTTTTTCAAGATATAGGGGTAACTCTAAGTCAGCCAGATCTGTTGGTTCTAGTATATGTCATATTACATATTTTACTTGTGGACTTCTTGATCATAATTTATGGGATTGCCCTAGTCATGGATCAATTGTTGTTTCATCTTAGGGTACTTCCCCTATTAGAGAAGATCATCCCTCATCTAGAGGTGGTTGTTATGGTCATAGGGGTAGTTTCTAGGGTACTTAAGGAGGTTCTTAAGCAGGCAAGATATGAGGTTGGTTAGGTGCCATCCAGGTGGCAAGTGTGGCCTATTGAATGAAGTACTTTCTATACTCAAGGTTGAGACCTCAGATGTTGTAGTTATAGGTATAATTTTGATGTGCTGCCAATCGACCTTGGTCTTATTTTATCTAGGATCTAGTTATTCTTATATTTTAGCTTATTATGCACTACGATTGGAGTTGTCTTGTGATTCACTACCTATGCCATTGAGCGCATGTACTTTCATGGGTGATTCTTTAGTAGTGGATTGAGTTTTCAAATCATGTGTTTTTAGTGTCATTGATGTTGATACTTACGTTGATCTTATCATCCTAGATATGGTGGATTTTAATGTGATTTTAGGCATGTACTAATTGTACCACTATCATTCCATCATGGATTATTTTACCAAGACCATTACCTTAGCCATGCCTGGCATATGCCCATCCGTGCAGTAAGAAATGGTGAGCCATATGCCGATGGGGATTATTTCTTTTTTTTTATTCTGGGAGGATTATTTTAAGGGATTGCGAGTCTTATCTCACTTATATTCTTGAAACTTATGTGGAGAGTCCATCACTTGACACTATTTTTGTTGTTTGTGAGTGTTCTATGTGTTCCTTACTAATCTACATGGTATTCCCTATATCCTTGAGATTGAGTTTGCAATTGATCTCGAGCCTAGCACCCAATCTATTTCTATATTACCATATCTTATGGCTCTTATAGAGCTTAAAGAACTAAATTCTTAGCTTCAAGATCATCTTGGTAAGGGTTTTATAAACTGAGTGTGTCTCCTTGGGAGACCCTGTATTATTTGTGAAGAAAAAAGATGGCTTAGTAAGTATGTGTATTGATTATAGGCATCTTAATAATTTAACAGTGACAAAACTATTATCCTATGCCTCGCAATTGATGATTTGCTTTAGGAACTTTAGTATTCGACAGTGTTTTCTAATTAATTTAATTTTTTTGCAATTAGTTGAGAATTTGGGCTGAGGATATCCCAAAGATAGACTTTAGGATGCGTTGTGGTCATTTTTGAGTTCCTTATAATGTCATTTGGACTGACTAATGCCTTAGCCACATTTATGGATTTTAGGAACTGAGTATTAAGACCTTACTTGGATTATTTTGTGATTGTGATCATCAATAACATGCTTGTGTATTCGAGGAGTGGAGAGAAGCATGTAAAATATTTGAGGGTCATGCTCCAGACTTTAAGATATCATGTGCTTAATACCAAGTTCACTAAGTGTGAGTTTTGTCTTTAATCAGTGACATTCCTTGGACATGTGGGGTCTAAGGATGGTAATATGGTAGACCCGGCTAAGATTGAGGCTATTTGTGATTAGAATAGACCTATATCTCCAACTGAGGTATTTTGATTCATTAATTTGGATTATTATAGAAGGTTTGTCGAGGGTTTTCCTATTATTTCAATGCCTATGACCAGATTGACTTGGAAGGAGGTTGCTTTCTGATGGTCTGAGAAGTATGAGTCGAGATTTGGAAAGATCAAGGATTTTCTTTCTTTATCATAGATCATCATAGTATTTAGCATCTTTTGACACTAGGGGTACTTATTTCTAGACAATGCAGACGGGTGGTGTTTCTTAAGGATTATTATATTTCCAACTTGTATGATCAGAGAAAGGCAAATATAATAGCACATGCCTTGAGTTGGAAGGTAATGAGTATGGGTAGCTTGGCTTGCATTTAAGTTTCTCAGAGGTTGTTGGCATGGGATATTTAGTTTATAGCTAACTTGATGGTTTGCCTTTATATTCAGACCTTATGAGGATTCTTGTTAGTGTTGAGGTGAGGTCTTCATTATTTGAGCAGATTTGAGATCGCCCCGTTTGAGGTTAGAAAGCTTTTCTTTTTTTGCAATTAAGTGTTGAGTGGTTAGTCAGAGAGTAAAACTATAGATTCTTATAGTGTTTTGAGGTTTGATGGCTGCATTTGCATTCCACAGATAGATGATTTGATTTAGTTGATTTCTTAGGAGGCTCACAGCTTTAGATATTCCTTTCATCTTAGAACAACTAAGATATTTAGATAGTTGAGACAATATTTATTTGTGGAGTGGTTTAAAGTGACATATTGATGACTTTGTAGCTCATCACCTATGTTGTAGTAGGTAAAGGCCGAGCATCAATAACCAGGTGGATTAATTTAGAGGTTGCCCATTCTCATATAGAAATAGTAATGGATTACAATGAATTTTTTTTGTTGTTTGACTCACACTTCACGTGGTTTCCATGGTATATGGGCCATTATAGATTGTTTGACAAACTCAACATATTTTATTCCTATTCAGATGTCCTTCGGTGCTGAGATATTAGCCCATATGTATGTTTGTTAGATAGTCCATTTGCATGGTGTGCCTATTTTTATTATTTCAAATTATGGTTTTGTGTTCACTTGGAGGTCTTGGAGAGCTTTTTAGGAGGACTTAGGTACTCAGGTGGATTTTAGTACAGCCTTTAATCTGCAAAAGAGATGGTAAGTCTGAGTGGACTATACACATTCTTCAGGATATGCTCCAAGCCTGTGTTATGAATTTTTGAGGCCATTAGGAAGAGCACTTAGACTTTACAGAGATTCATTATAATAACAACTATCATTTGATTATTGAGATGGCGCCTTTTGAGGCATTGTATGGTAGAAGACGCCATTATCTAGTTGGATAGTTTAAGACTTTCGAGATTAGGCCCATGTTATAGACTTGCTTCAAGAGGCGGTGGATAGAGTCATAGTGATTCAAGATAGGTTAAGAGTGGCTTAGAGTAGGCAGAAGATCTATGTAGATCATAGGTTTTATTCCTTGAAATTTTGAGTTAGTGATGATGCATTTCTCTTTGTATTGCCCATTGGGTGTGATGGGTTTTGGAAAGAAGGGCAAGCTCATTCCTGGATACATTAGCTCTTTTGAGATTCTTCGAATAGTTGGGGAGATAGCTTATAAATTAGCTTCACCTTCATACTTTGTCTCTATTCATCTCATGTTCCATGTCTCTATGTTGTGAAAATATATACCAAATCTATCTCGTGTGATTAGATGGGACTCAGTCCAATTGGACAAGTGTTTGACCTTTGTAGAGGAGCTGGTGCTCATATTTGCTAGTAAGGTTAGGAGGTTATGCAATAGTGAGATTCCTGTAGTTAAGGTTCAGTGGAGGAACCACCAAGTTGAGGAGGCCACTTAGAAGATCAAGAGAAAGATGTGGACCCAGTATCCTCACTTGTTTAAGATTTTAGGTATATCGTAGTCTTTAACTTTTAGGGATGAAAGTTCCTTTAGTTGTGGATATTATACTGACCCTTCAGGTTATTTTCCATATTTCTACTTACTTTTGCCATTAAAGCACTTTGATAACTTCCCCAAATCTTTATGACTTGTTTGAACTGACAGTTTAGTTACTAAGTAGTTTGTTTGGTATTTAGAGCTAATTCCCTATTATAATGTATGGAATGGTTCCAAATAGCCACCATGGGTGTTGGTTCGGGTCTTAAGGCTTTCAAACACATTTTGGAATATTAGGTAGATTTTGGTTAAAATAGCCCTAGGGTGTGAGACCCTTATTTCATCAAAATAACCTTGGATGGAAATTCTTATGGTCTCGTTCTGCCTTGAATGTTGAATTTTGTAGGATGTTATAGTTATTTGAATTTGCTGAACTCAGAATTAATTCTAAGGGTTTGAATGAAGATTTGGCACTTGTCCAAAACTACTGGTGCATCTTCAACTAGTTTAAGACACAAATAAACTTTGTGTTCGAGAGGTCTAGGCAATGTCTACAAAGGCCAAGGTAATGTCTCATCAATATTATGAGACCTTGGTCACATTTGTAAAGGCAAGAATTTTCAACCAACACATTCATGAGCTTATCTTCACATTAGTGAAGAGTCTACTTTAGTTGGCACCATAACTTCTCCTTCTTAATAACTTTGGATCTGCTGCATTCAAAAAAGGTAAGTTGGGCAATTATTTGCATTTACGATGGGGTCCTGCATTACCAAAAAAGGGCCTTCTAGCATTTATTATTGTGGAATTTGATTTATCATTGATTTTCCAAGTCACAACTTCAAAAATAACCCTAGAGAGATTAGAGAAATGGGATTGATCATTTGGTGATGGGAGTGAGTTGGAGATATCATTTTAGTTATTATTTCTATTTAATTTCTTAGTTAATTATCTGATGTAAATTCTAATTTCTTGTTCACTTGACGTACTCATTTAGGGTTTGTTTGTGCTCAAATTTTATCCAATTTAGGGGTAAATAACCTTGAGCATAGTTGAACATTTTGATGGTTTTAAAGTTATAATTCTGCAAGCGGGCATCATATGTTCTGCAAGCGGGCATCATATGGTATTTTTTAAGCTCTAGTTTAGACTCAGAGAATTTATATGCAATTTGGGTATTATTATTCTCATGTTAATGTATAGATTATTATTTTGATATTGTGGCATCGTGTAGAGGCTTTTTCAAAGGGAAAAGCTCAGATCTAGTGGACATTATCGAGCTTTCATTGGTGTTCAGGTAGGCTAGGCTTACTTCTCTCCTAGATTAAGCTTTATGGTGATATTGGTCAAGTATTATGCAAGTGATGGGTAGATTTTCATAGCTTAATTGTATGTTTACTAGCTTATGGACCGTTTAGCCATTTTAGGTAGAGTTTGGACCATTATTCCTCCTTGGAGTTAGGTTGTTATCTCTAGCCTAGTTTTGACTTATTTAATATTTAGTAGTGGAGATTTGGAGACTTATACTAGTTTTGGGTAGAAACTTTCCTTCGTATGAATATTTGGGATTAGTAGAGAGCCTATGTGTCTCTCTTTTAGGTCAAATACCTAAAATAATCTTATAGACAAAGGAGGTCTTCTTTCAACACCCTTGAATAATTTTAGATCCTTAGGAAGATTTAGACAACTTTTCAATGATCAGCTAAACTCTAACCTTGTAGTACTTACTAGTTCCAATTCAAGTTTGCCAACTGTGATTCATATGTGATACTTTGGTATGATGATATGATACTCTAGTTTCAGTTCATGTTAGGTATGTATGGTATTTTTATGACATTGTTGATCATATTATGGTACAAGTCCAACATAATAGATTAAAGACATTCGCAGATATTCACTTATGGTTGGTTACTTTATGTTTTTATTATAGGTACTCTCTTCCTTGTTTGTAGCACACTGGGCTTATGAGGGCTCTACTCAGTTTTTCTTTATTATTTGAACCTTCTAGGCTTATGGGGGGTCCAGTTCGGCTATAGTTAGACTATTAATTATTTTGATTTATTCATTATGCATAATTATCTCTTATTCCTGAACTAGAGTAGTATCCAAGATATCATATTTATCTATAATTTTATATTACTTTCTCATATTTTACAGTACTTAATTTATGATTTAGCTCAATCGTCCAATGATTCCTACTTAGTACCAATTCTTTTGGTAATCATGATACACTTCTTCATCTTTTTCTGATGGAGATCTGAGTATGATCCACTACCAATGACATTCTATCTAGCTTTCTTTTAGATTTAGAGATAGGGTGATGTTTTAGGCCAGAGCTAATCCTCTCTTTTTCTACTATTTTCTGAAAGTCTTTACTTTCGAGACTATTTTTATATTTTATACTTATAATACTATTATTTTTTTATTTATTGGCTATGGTACTAGCCTTACAAGGTCATGGGATATTCTTTTATTTTCTCTCTATCTCATTTTTTACTATTAAAGTTCTCTCTAATATTTGTTGGGTGTTTCTAGGGGCCGGGCCGGGCACCATTGGGGGGATTGGTGGTGGAATGAAGAGGTGGAGAAGAAAGTGGAGACCAAGAGAGGGGCGTATGCTAAGTTGGTGGAAAGTAAGGACAAAGAAGAGAAGCGGGTAAATAGGAAAGAGTACAAGCTAGCGAGGAAGAAGGCGAAGTCAGCAGTCACGACAGCTAAGACGGCCGCTTTTGAGAGCTTGTATGCAGGGTTACAGGGGAAAGGAGGGGAGAAAAATTTTTTTAGACTCGCTAAGGATAGGGAGAGGAAGTGTCATGACCTCGACGAGGTGAGGTGCATTAAGGGGGAGGACGGTAGAGTGTTGGTGGAGGAAGGCCACATTAAGAAGAGATGGCAGTCGTACTTTCATAGGCTCTTGAATGATAAAGGGGATAGAGCTATTGTGTTATGGGAACTGGAGCACTCAGAGGAGTGTTAGGATTTTAGCTATTGTAGACCTTTTAAGGTAGAAGAGGTGAGACAGGCTGTCCGCAGGATGCGAAGGGGTTGGGCAACGGGGCCGGATGAGATACCGGTGGAGTTTTGGAAGTTCGTTGGAGAGGCCGGTGTAAGGTGGTTGACTGGATTATTTAATGAAATCTTCAGGACGGCAAAGATGCCCGAGGCGTAGAGGTGGAGTACCATGATCCCTCTCTATAAGAATAAGGGGGACATTCAGAGTTGCAACAACTATATGGGGATTAAGTTATTGAGTCACTCTATAAAGATCTGGGAGAGAGTGGTCGAGGTGAGGCTGAGACGGATAGTGTCTATTTCGGAAAAACAGTTCGGATTTATGCCCGGCCGCTCGACGATGGAGGCAATCCACCTGGTACGAAGGTTGGTGGAGCAGTATAGGGAAAGGAAGAAGGATCTGCACATGGTGTTTATCGACCTGGAAAAGGCTTACAACAAAGTCCCCAGGGAGGTGCTTTGGAGATGCTTGGAGGTGAGTGGAGTACCGCAGGCATATATCAGACTAATTAAGGATATGTATGACGGAGCAAAAACCCAGGTGAGGACGGCGGAGGAGACTCAGAGCACTTCACTGTCCTGACAGGATTGCATGAGGGATCTACTCTTAGTCCCTTTTAGTTTGCGTTGGTGATAGATGTATTGACGCGGCGTATTCAAGGGGAGGTGCCGTGGTGTATGCTTTTTTCAGACGATGTAGTTCTAATAGATGAGACTCGAGGGGGTGTGAATGACAAGTTAGAGGTGTGGAGGCAAACTCTTGAGTCTAAAGGGTTCAGGGTGAGCAGAAGCAAGACAGAGTATGTGGAATGCAAGTTTAATGACGTAAGGCGGGAGAATAAGGTAGTGGTGAAGCTAGAAGCACAGGAGGTATGTAAGAGGGATAAGTTCAAGTATCTTGGGTCCGTGATCCAGAGTAATGGTGAGATTGATGAGTATGTCTCGCACCGTATTGGGGCGGGATGAATGAAGTGGAAACTCGCATCGGGGGTGCTGTGTGATAAGAAGGTACCGCCCAAGCTTAAAGGCAAATTCTACAGGGTGGTAGTCCGTCCGTCCTTGCTGTATGGAGCGGAGTGTTGGCCAGTTAAGAACTCCCACATCCAAAAAATGAAGATGGCAGAAATGCGGATGTTGCGCTGGATGTGTGGACTGACTAGAGGGGATAGAGTTCGGAATGAGACTATTCGGGAGAAGGTTGGTGTGACTTCAGTGGAGTGCAAGATGTGGGAAGCACGATTGAGATGGTTCATACACGTGAAGAGGAGGGGCATGGATGCCCCAGTCCGTAGGTATGAGATCCTAGCGTTGGATGGTTTTAGGCGGGGTAGGGGTAGGCCGAAGAAGTACTGGGGTGAGGTGATTAGGCGGGACATGGAACAGTTACAGCTCACCGAGGACATGACCCTAGATAGGAAGGTCTGGAAGACGCGAATTACGGCAGAGTATTAGGGCCAGTTTGGGTCGCTAGTGTAGGGATTACTTGGTGGGGGTTTTATTCCTGTTATGATTCCGTGTTCCGTGTTACATGTTTTATTACAAATCTGTGTGCTTTCCTCTGCTTCCCTCTGTTTTATATTACTTATGGGTGCCGTATTTATGTTATGTAATCTGCTTCTGTGCTTTACTATGTGTTTGTGTGGTATCTCGTGCCTTGAGCCGGGGGTCTTTCGAAAACAGCCTTTCTACTTCATCAGAGGTAGAGGTATGGACTGCGTACATCTTACCCCCCTCAAGACCCCACTAGGTGGGAATACACTGGGTCTGTTGTTGTTGTTGTTGTTGTACTTATGTTTCTAAAACTTATAACTCTGATATATATGCTTATCTTTGGTATCCTTGTATCTTCCACTATTTAACCCATTACTTATCATTCTGGGCTATGATTTTGCTTACCTATAAGTTGATTAAAATAGGTGGTATCATGACACCAAAAACGGGGCCATGATAGTTGAGACTTTGGATATTATGTCACCTAACTTCACTAATTTGAGGCTTTCCTAGATTGAGTTATGTTATCCTAAATATTATTATGAATGGATTATTTTGTTAGATTAGGGTGGTATTTCCTGAGATAGTTTTGGTTGTTGTAATGATTGTTGGCATGGTGTCACCTATCACCATATTCAATTAGGGTTGGTCAATGATATTGTTGAGTACGTTTTACTGTACGCATCCTTGCTATTTCTACATCATACATGTAGGTAGTGATATGATGATCTTCGAGCATTAAGTCTTGTGATTTCTTTTTTTCTAGAACCTTTGGAGATTTGAGGTAATTTCTATTGATTTTAGAGACTAGTGAAATGTCCTCCACCATTATCTTTATGCATTTTGCCGCATTATGAGATACTCAGAATATTCTTTGATTTTTGTACAGGAGCATTGTATTAGTGACTACCTGATCTGGGATTATTTGTGTTTTGGGTATTCTACTTAATTTCTCTATTTAGGAGGTTATTTTAGGTCTTGTTTTACTTTTTTTTTTCTTTAAATTTTATATTTTGAGTTATTATATTTGGTTTGGGATTTAGGCTTACCTAACCTGACGGTCGTGACAGTTATCATCACGATCCCAATTTTGGATCATGACATTTAATAATAAACAAGAAGACATTAAAAATTACTACTATATATTATCCAATTATAAAGGTCCTAATGAACATTATTATTAACTGATGATGAGGACAGAAGTAATAATGCAGAAAAATAATAGAAGGATAGTAATTTTATTAAATAAAAAAATTGTGAGGAATACAAATCTTATCTTATTCTCAATTATTTAAGTAGTAATGTTTCCAATTGTAAACTTTCAATCAAACATAATTTATAAAGTTTCACTAGTCAACAATAATAAGAACTAGCTATTATAATCCTTTCACATAGTATGTATAATCTCTTCAGGCCGAGCATCAGTCTTTTTTTTTCAAAAATAAAAATTATGACTTAGTTAAAAAATAAAAAATAATGGGTTCAAGATTATTATTAAACAAATTGAAATTATTATATGAAATCCCAGATCATGAACTTTTGAGAATTTGAGATTTCCCCTCCAAATTTCAAATCATGATTTCCAGTCATAATATGAAATCGTAATACAAATGCTAGCTTAGAAAGAAATGTATTGCTAATATTTTGTAAAAAGGGCATACTACTTCTACTTTTAACATAATTTAAAATCTATATCTTATTTATTTATCTTTCAAGCCATTTTATGCCTCATTTATTTTCATTAAGAAAAAGAAGTTTTTATTTGAATCTCCATCTGAATTATTAAGATTGAACTTTTTGTAACATCTAATTGTACATAATTTTTTTTATTTATAAACATATTAAATATATAATTCAAATAAAAAGTAATTAAATCATCTAAAATATAATATAAATTTAATAATATAAACTAATTTTTAGATTAGAAAAAGTAAAATATTTTGTGTTTAATTATGATGATGAAGATGGTTTGTATTGATTATAGTGGTAGTAATGGCTAATGTCAAATACAAGTAATGGCTAATGGCCCCTGTACAGCGTTGGGGGGATTCTAGTTCATTGTTTAGTCTACATTAAAATGGTGAGCCTTCATCTTAGTAAGAACGGATATTTCATTTCTTTTCTTATGAGTATCAAAACCCTATCAGTTACTTTTCATATTTTGGATTCCCTTTTAGGCAATGGTTTGGGGCATGACCTGACCTAACTTTTTATTTGGTTTAGAGGCTTTCATGGTCAAAGCGTGCGAATGGTTATTGTTTTGGATCCATAATGTCCCTTTTATTATCTTATCTATATTTCTTATATGTTAGATTATTTTCCGCTGTTATTTATATTGGGTTCTGGTTGGATAGGTTAAGGGGGTGGTGTCCAAACCCTGGGGGACTTGAGATACCTAGAATGACTAGGCCCTTATTTGGGTCGAGACAAGCTTGATATAAGAACATAAGTTCAGGGTCAGTGGGTGTCCAAAAAGCATTGTTGAGTTGAGTCCCTTTTATGGATATGTAGCATGCCACACTTATAAGAGGGAAGCTAAAATGCATTTAGGAATGTTTTGCTTTCTTATGTTCTGTTTCTGACTATAAAGTCTATTCTCATGAATTCTCTCTCTAACTCCAGATTTTCTCAAATATTAGATCATGCATCTTTAAAGAAATGACGGTCATAGAAACTATGTTAGGACCTCTGCCCCACTAGAAGGGAATGCAGAAGGGACTTATCCTATTTAAAGAGTGCAGGCCCAGTCTAGGGTTCCTGATCTTGATTATGATCCTCCATCTAGGGCTTCACTAGTCACCACTAGTCCTTCCCTTGATGGTGACACTCATGTTTAGTCACCTCAGAGTAATATCACTAATGTGGAGTTCCGTCCGTCTATTCATCTACTTACCCAACTGGCGGTGTCTTAGTCTAGTGATTCTGGTCCTGTTGGTTCTGTTGTGGTCTTATTTGTGTTACTCAGGTTGGTCATTTCATGAGGTTGAATCTCTAAAACTTTATAGGTTCTAAGGTTGAAGAGAATCCTCAAGGATACATTGAGGAGATAAAGAAGATATCCAGAGTCATGCATGCTACTGATTCTGAGGGTGTGGATTTTGTTGCATACCTATTAAAAGATGTAGCTTATCAATGGTATGAGGAGTGGGAGAAGTTGAGAGGTGATGATGCAGAACCAACATTATAGGATATGTTTTTTGGTGATTTCCTTGATCGTTTTTTTCTATAAGATTTGAGTGAGGCTAATGTCAAAAAAAATATAAACTTGAGGCAAGGTAAAGGAGTGTGATAGAGTATGCCCTAAAGTTCCATCAAATGTATCGTTATGGTTCAAAACTGGTGTATAGTATGAGGACTAAAATAAGAAATTTTTCTTTGGGTTTGTCTCGTGACTTGGTGTTGGAGTGTAAGTGTAACGCCCCAAATCTGGTACTCGGAACACCACACAGTGCTTATGACCCTGAAGGACCACAAGCTAACCCATGACTGATATCTGTACTGAGCACTTCTTAACATACTACATAAATGCAGAGTAAAATACTGAAATCCCATAAGGTTCAAATATCTGATAAAACATAATATCTGAATAATATGGTATCACCATACTAAAACTGAAATAACTGTCTAAACATGCTATAGTCTAAAAACCTCTAAACTACCTAAAAAATCTAGAGTTGATGGCACATATCCCCAACTAACTCCGAACTACTAAAATAATAAAGTAATAAAATAATCATGCTATCCTTGAATGATGAAGACTTACTGCTAGTCTAGTTGCTGAACGTCTGATCTACTAAGGATGCTCTGGAGTGCGTACTTCTGAACCTATGGTATAAAAAACCATAGCACAAATGCATCAGTATGATTGAATATACTGGTATACAAGTAAGGCAGGCTGAATACAAGGGGTTTATATGCATGAACAACACTAATTGACTGAATAACATGAACTGTAACTGAGATCATGACATCACTTAATCTGAATACTAATAACATAAGTTTCGTATGACTGATATACTATTATCTGAATGACTATGAATGACAATTCTATTTTCAATGGAACAAGCTGAGTTCCATACTAAACTGGGTGACTGTATCTGATAGTCCTGAATTCTATAGAACTATCTGAGTTTTCTTACTGAGACTGTAACTATGGGAAGTAGTCATCTTACTGACATGCCTCTAATAAGCTATTACAGCTGAGTTGGGGTCCAATTTGTAACCCCATTTGGAAGGGTGTCAATACTGTGCCACAGGTAAGAACAAGCTGTGGGTGACCCTCATCTAATAGTGTCCCTAAAAGAGAATGGTGGGACCCTCATCTGACAGTGTTAATCCACTTCATCAACCCTCATCTATCAGTGTTGATGTCTAAACCTATGTTGGCTACATAATTTTGGAATGCAAAGATTACTTCTAAGATCATACCCTCAACTATCAGTGTGTGCCCTCATTCTTAGGTTTATTCGGTGCTGATTCCTACTCCCATCTGAATAGACACTGAAATATGATTAACTGATTTAAAATGGACTGAGTTCAATGAGTTTCATTGACTGATGGAATACTACTGAGATTACTGAGTTACTAAGATTTTTGAGATTACTGGGATTTTTTAGTTTTCCTGAGTCATGAGTCTGCCTGAATTCTACTGAGCATGGCGTGACTAAGAGTATCTTGAAAATTGACACTAGCTCTAGGCACATAGCTAAATTTTTGGGTATAAGTACCCCCAAAACTCGATAGCAAGAAACTGACAAGACATGACACTTCCTGGACTCACGACCATAATCAACAATCCATAATACAATCATTGGGGAATTTCGTGAGGCACTTGATTATCATGGTTTGATACATGAATAGGGATGCATATAAACATGTCATAATTTTAAAGGGCTAATGACATGAACAATCCATCAAACAATTTCAATGTATAACAATATCATGGAAGTCATTTTGAACATAAGGGTAAAGTATGGCCTCATCAATTTGGTCATAATTGAGTCCTAAAGCATGATTCTTGTTCTCTTGGGCATTTTATCAAACACATTGCATGCATAAACTTAGGCTTAGGCATATACACTAGTTCATACATCATGGTTACTTTAATCAACTCAATTTAAAAGTTTCCAACCCACATACTAGTATAATTACATGAAAAGTACTTAAGCACTCTAACTTGGGATTCATACAACCACATCAACATAATTAAAATCAACCCACCACATGGAAATCATAATTGATGAGTTTAAAAATGGGATTCTTGAGCTTCATAGGTGAAATAAGCCATGAATCAACACTTTACATACTTGGGTGGATGATTTCTTGAAGATTGGTGGAGGAAAGCTTGAATTCTTTTGACTTGGGATTAAAAATCTAGTGTTTCTTTTTCTTGGGGATTGGTCTTTAAGAGAAACCCTAATTTAGTGTTATGGATGAATAAAAAAGTTATGAGCTCTGGTCTGGTATAATTAGGGGTTAAAACTAGTGGAAAAAAACCCAAATATCCTTTTAAAAATGGCTTAAAATTACTGATCGAAAGTGCCGACGGTCCATTGCTGGCTCGAAGGTCCGTCGCTAGCTCAATGGTCCATTGCTGGCTCGATGGTCCGTCGGCCTGACCTTCACTTCTGGGCAGTTCTGATAGTTCTCTTTAAAACGACCATAACTTTTTACTCCGATACTGGATTTGGATGAAATTGGTAACATTGGAAATATAATTCAATTTTCCACATGATAAACAGTTGAATTGAGGAAATTCAATCTGATTTAAACATTAATCATTTAGAAAGTCATCACTAACTTTTCTAGATACTAGATTTGAGTTATAGAAAGTTTAGGGTATTACAGTAAGGTTGTGATCATAAACACTGAAATAGACATCTTTAGAAATGTGGTTTATATACAGTAGGTTAAAGATGAAAAGAGAAAATATGTGGAAATAGAAGAGAGACAAAACAAAAAGTTCAGGTATTTAGAATAGGGTATGAATCATCAAATACTGCTAGAGATACTACACAGTGGTACAAAAGGAAGAATTAGGGAAATTCTAATTCATATTCATCGGCTAGTGCTCCTTATTCTAAGCCTTTGGGTGATCACCATTTTTAGGCTAGCAGTGGTCCTAAGGCACAAAGGGCACAGTTTCAGGCTAGTGGAGCTCAGTCAGCCCCACCCTATCCACCTTGTAGATTTTGTGGAAAGCTCCACCGTAGTTACTATAATGAGAGAAAGAACTTATGCTTTAATTATAGTCAGCTGGGATATATGTAGAGGAACTTTTTGACAGCTACGGTATCCTCTAGGCCTAACAAAGTTGTGATTGCTACTTCATCATCTCCTTCACCAAAGGGTGCTACTTCTTGTACCAATACTAGCTGGAATTTTCTCTATGCTCTTTCACCCATCAGAAATCTGAGGCATCTTCTAAAGTTGTTACTTGTATGTTACATCTCTTATCTTGTTATTTGTGTTGTTTATTTTATTCAGGGTCTACTCTTTCTTGTGTAACCCCTTATGTGGCAGTACATTTTGCTTTTGGTCATAAAAATATTTCAAACCCTTTATTTGTTTCTACTACGGTGGGCATTTCTATTATGGCTAGAAAGATCTATAGAGGTTGTGTGGATCTATCTTTCATAAAAAGTCCTTGGTGGATTTGGTAGAGCTTGATATGGTAGATTTCAATGTGATCTTAGGGATGTATTATCTTTATTCATGCTATGCTTCTTTGGATTGTAGGACCCAACAAATCTGTTTTCAATTCCCTAATGAACCGGTAATTAAATGAAAGGGGAGTTCCTTAGTGCCTAAAAGGAGGTTTATTTCTTTTTTAGAGCCCGGAAGTTAATTTTAGAGGGATGTATATATCATTTAATTTGGGATAAATATTCTAGTTCTGAGGTCCCCTCTTTGTAATCTATCCCTGGTGTCAATGAGATTCCTGAACTATTTCATTATGATAACCCTGGCATTCCTCACAATAATGAAATATACTTTGGGAATTATCTTCTACGAAATACCCATCCTATCTCTATTTCTCCCTATAGAATTGATCTTACTTAGTTGAAGAAGCTAAAAGAATAATTAAATGATCTCCTTGATAAGGATTTCATGTAACACCCCACATTTTGATCTAGAATAAAAACTATCATTTCTATGCATAGATGATCCAAAATCTATAAATCCTATGCAAATTTTCCATGTCAATCAATTATGTAGTGTGGGAAATTGAATAAGATTTTTTTTGATATAAGATTCAGCCAAATCCGATACCCGGGCAAGATGTTATGGTTAATTTAAGTCCTAGTCGTAAAACACCGTCACTTTGGTGTTTGGCGCATCACGGAGTTGGTCTATTTAACAATTGTCAAATTCTATTAGTCTAGCACGATTGTGGCATGTCACACTGAAGTTGTAGGTCCCAACAAGTGGGACAATGCTATGGCTCTGCATCTCGGTGACCCTAAGAATTCCATTCGTCAATGTCCAGTGAGCCACCGTGACAGTGGTACGTCGCAGTGGCCCATAAAAGCAGGTTGCCAGTTATATTTTTTTCCATCTTATTTAGGTTATATTGGGTATTTTCCAACCCTTATCAGCTTAAATATAGGATTTTACTCCCAAGTGACAATATTATTCATATTTTCTTCAAAAAAACTCATAAAAACACTCTAGGGTTTCAAACTAAAAATCCAAATTACTCAAGATTCAACCATGGGTTTACAAAACTGATTGAAGATTTGGAATCCCCAAACCATAGGCTTTAAGAATCAACCATCAAATTTCTAAATTGAGGTACGTGCGGTTTTCCTAAAATCTTCTAGGCATAGAAATCATGATTTTAAGAAAGGAGTTTTAGATTTATGAATACGTCCATGTTTTAGAAGTATTGATGATATTGTTTTGGCCTTTAGGCCTTCCCCCAAATTTATTTGAAATTATATATATATATATATATATATATATATATATATATATGTAAGCATGTGTTGTAAGGTTGATGATTGAATTGAGAGCATGACTCATGAAAAATCCCTCTCTCCTAATGATTTTCCTTTACTTATGATATGCTATGTATTGTTTTGAATGCAACTTGAAAAGCATGGTATGAAATGTCTTGAGTGATGTTATATTTGGGTTGTGATTTAGATTTCAAAAAAGAGGCTTGTACATATTGATAAATGTTGAATATGCATATAATGAAAGAGTGCATGGTTTTTCAAAAGCATGTGACCACCATATGTTTGAAGAATTTTTGCATAGTTTTGACTTATATTTTGGAACATGAAATCTCTTTTACTATCTGTATGTTTGGGATGTATGAATTGAGTTTTTGATGAAAGAATCTTGCATGATGCATTATGGTTTAGAGAAAGGACTTGAAAGTCTTGATGTGACGACACCAACTCAGATAATGCCATAGTAATTCAGAACAAAATAGAATGCATGTTTGAAATTAAATTTTCATATTTTGAAACTAAAATGATGCATGTTTTAGAATAGACTAAAATTAGGCATAAAGACAGCTTAGGTGGTTCCCCTAAAAAGGTACAAGTTTTGACAACTCATTACCCAAAATCGTGGTTTGTCATTCTGGGTATATTTATACACTAGCCTAGTTCCCTGTGGCGTATCATACTTAGTTACTTTAACCTTTGTGGCACACTTGGGTTGTGGGCTTCCCCACGGAGTCAATGATGGATTCCATATAGCCCGTGGAATATCAGACTTGTATGGGAGTGCCACCTAACTCAGAAGTAATATAAAGATCAGAAATTGCATTGATAGAAAGGTTTTATGATTATCAAAATTGCCCATGTGTTTTAGAATTTATATCCTATATGATGTTTTATGATTAGCTCTTAACTATTTTATTTATATGATAAGCTTTATTTTGGATTTCTCTGCATACCAGTACATTTGTATTGACCCCCTTCCTTCTAGGGTCTAAAACTAAGTTCAGAGTTCCTACTAAGCCAGTTTTTAGATAGCAGTAATGTGTGCATTTAGTGAGCCTTTTTAATTCCAGAAGGCCTATGTCTTTTAGATTATGTTATTTATTTTGATTTAGGTTCACTGGGTGCATTATCCCAACTTCAGACTGTTGTCATTTACAGATGTAATAGAGATTTCATAGACAGGTTCAGATGTTATTTTGGAAATATTAGGGTTTTATCCTTCATTGTTAAATTAAATTAAGAGTATGACCATGTTTTCGTATTAGATTATATTTCCGTATTTTCTTTTTTATATGAATGTTGTCATGATTACTAGATAGAGAAGGGCATTCCAGGCCTTCATGGTTTGGGATGTCCGTCACAGCCAGGCCCCAGTTTGGGTCGTGACAAACTTGGTATTAAAGCACGATTCATGGTCCCACGATGTCTATAAAATTACGTCGGGTAGACTCTTGTTTATGGGTGTGTAGCATGCCACACATATAAGTAGGAGGCTACTAGGTGTTTAGGAATGTTTCCCTTTCTTCATGTTCTAGTTTGTTCTATGGAGTCAGAATGTTCCTCTTTTATACTCTAATTCTAGCTATGGTGTCGCCCATACGGAAGTAAAGTCATCCCAATTCTCCCAATTCTTTTCTTACTTTGATATTCTCAGATATATCTCATTATTGAATTGATTCAGGTGCAAAAGTCTAGAGTCAAAATGGTATAGTCCTATCTGATTGAGCCATATATGATTTTGAAATTGGGCAAGGACTTGTGAAGAGTTCGTTAGTGCCTCAGAGTGTATTGATTCTAGTGTGAATTTTGATTCTGATGAAATCGTGCTTTGAGCCTACGGTATTAAGTATATTCAGTCCTCTTCTAAACAATTTTATGTTGCAGATGTCATGCTTAAGAGAGAATAAGGTGTAGCAGAATGTTGGAACTGTATTTCCACCTAAGTAGTAGTATAAGTTAACGTGTCGGTGTCATGACCTATTGGTAGTGAGATTAGACCAAGAAGTTAGTGAAATGAAGTAATAAGGTTAGAAGTAAGAGTGAGGGTAACTTTTTTGTAGATAAGATCGTATTGTAGTATAATATAAGGTTAAGGTTTTCATGTCTATGATGTGACTTTACCCCCCTTAACCTTTTCTTCTTTGGTAGTTATAAACTAGTACTACTTGTGTAAAAGTATGAAGTAGATTTGGAGGTATAGTAGTAATGTCATGAAGGTGTTTTGGTTATGGGTAGTATCGAGAAAAAAATAAAGTATATGGGTAGAATTTCCCAATTTGATGTACTAGTATATCATGTTGCAGTCTTTATTGGTAGCAGATAATAGATGCAAGACTATAGTCTTGAATTTAAATATAGAATTTGGTGGTAAGAATAGTGGCATAAGATTAATGATGTATGTTTTGTGGGAATAAATTAGTAGCCTTGATATATTGAAATTGTACGTGCTAATAAGTTATGTTAAGGAAAACAATAAGGTCATGATTGATTATTATTGTTATGAAGTTCTAGTGTAGTAGTATTTCTTGATGTTTATTTCATGATTTCCAACTGACAATTGTGAGTACAGTTGGGTTATAAATCATGTTTAGCACAAGACATTAAGTTTGAACAGTTGATGTCCATGAAGGTGGATGTGATGATTTCTTGGTTAATGATACTAGTTTTATGGAAGTGATCTAATAGGCTTGAACGGTGTATGCAATAGATTAAGTTTATTTGATTCATAATGAAGTATGATATTGTATGTATGAGGTAAAAAGTATGCCCTAGGTTATATATGGTTACAGTATTTTCTCTAAGGCTATTATATGTTGTTTATGGCTAGTCGTACCATTGAGTTTCTCGGTAGAGGAAGACCAATAAGATAGTACATGGTGTTTGAAATGGGAAAGTTAAGAAGTTTGGAGTGATAGTGTGGATCCTTTTTATATAATGTTTATCCTCATGGTAGAGAGATATAAGTTTTGGGTAGCGATATTGGTTGGCTATGACGGAAGAAGTATGGTTCATCAAAGGCTTAGTGATATCCATGTTATGGGTTAGAATCTAAGTTTGAGTTTTGGAGGTTAAACTAATAGAAATAGGAATAGAAGCACTAGAGGGTGTGCACTTCAAATATAGGGATAGTCATGAAGATTCGAAGTTAGTAAGTGTTCAAGTACTATATGATGATTATAGATAACTATAGAAAGATTGAGTGTATCTCAGAAGGTAGTATTAACAGTGGGTTTTCCACTTTGAGGTGTAGTCACTCGGGTTAAGTTCTATGATATGCGTGTATGGTCATTTTTTCTAGACCCTAGAGTACAGTAAGTGCAGTTTAGTTAAAGTCTAGTTAGGGATCTCTCAAACTTAAGATGATGGCTTGAAGCTAAGGGGGATATGATAGAACGAATAACCAAGACAGACTCTAAGATTCTAGTAGTGATGTCAGTATGATATAGAACATGAGAAAGTAAGGGTGAGACTCAACCCATTCTTATCTTAGTATATTTTAGTTATCCCAATACCTAATAATGCCTTACGTTTTAGTTTCATGATCATGGTCCATGTTCATGCATATGATAGAAAATCATGTGCTTTTCCAGGTTCCTAAATGAGGAATTCCAGTTTATTTTAGTAGTCGGAATCATATTCCACAAGTTATGAACTCCAAGTTAAGGTCATGCAGCTCATAACTCATGTAATCATGCTTTATAGTGTGCTCAGTTCCCATATCTCATGCTACACTCCAGATGATTGGCAAGATTCAGCTTATAGACAGGTATACTATCAATTTAGATAACTTTGATGAATCCGTGATGTTGATTCGTTGTTCCTCAGGCCTCAGTTAAGTATCAATTCTTGTATTATATCCTTCCATGTTTAAAGCTCTTATTTTCTAACCTTTTAGTGACTCCTCCTTATGTAATGATAATGGTGATGAGTAGATGTTTCTTGTTTATGAAAGATCATTGTATGCTTGTCTTAGATAAGACCATAAGTGTGAAGTAAGATTTAGGGCCAAGTCTTTGATTCATGTGATGGTTAGAGAAAATTTGTGTGTGTATGTTCTTGGGGTAGCGCATGGGAATT
The DNA here is from genome assembly GCF_002878395.1 of Capsicum annuum. Lineage (NCBI taxonomy): Eukaryota > Viridiplantae > Streptophyta > Magnoliopsida > Solanales > Solanaceae > Capsicum > Capsicum annuum. Next base: position 137,951,903 of record NC_061122.1, on the reverse strand, counting down.
ATATTGGTAGTGGTTTAGAGAATATCTGAAGTATGTCTTCATGGGTGTTTATCTCGAAGTTCATATATGGTTATAAAGATATGCTTGAATGATCTATTATGATTTAAGTGGAGGAGTGCAATATGCACTAGTGAATCCATAGTAAGAGATCAGAGTTAGTTATTGAAGTGGTAAGGCACGATATCCGTAGGGTGTGCTTTAAAAGGATATAGAAGGTTGAATCTATGGGTTGGACTGGTATCACGGTGTGTTAAGTTGTATTTTGTGATTTATAGTTAGGATCGATCATGGTAATGGGATTGAAGCTACTTTAGACTTTAGTAGAAGGAGTTATCAATGCCCATATGAGAGTTATAAATTGAATCGAATGTGTATGGTATTTAAGGATAAGAGTATAATTAAGGGATATTTGAGAAGTTTGCTAAGGTTGCAAGTAAGAAGTTGTATTTCCTAAGGCTTGGAAATTCTATCCTAGCTTATGAGTTAAATATTTATATTCCATGTAATAGAGTAGTGCCAAGGTTGTGATTCCTTGGTTGGATATCTTGTGTAAATTATGCCTATGATCCTTTGTTCGCTAATGCTATTGGAACTTCTTTAGAAAAAGTGTTGAAGAGATAATCTATTCCATCCATGTAAATTGAGAATTCAGTTCAATCCAAGCATCATGTTGCAGATTCAGTTATTTAGCCATGTATCAGTTCATAAGAGTTCATCACGTAATCTCAATGTTTTTTATTTATTTAAACTCAGAGAGTTTAATACCTTTGTATGATATAAATCTTGTTGCCTCATTATTTGTACTTACATAAGTTATCACTTCCAAGTCCAATGTGTGTGATTTGACAATAAACACTTCGAGGGGAATCCTAAACTCTCAGCATGAATCAGCTCCTTAAAATAAGTAAGGGCAAGTTAGCTCAGAATATAGTTTTATGATAGAAGTTTAAATGTTTCATATCAGTTATATCCTTTCTTGAAAGAAACATCATGTCCGCATTATTCCATAACTTTGAGCTTCAACGTTCCTACCCATCATTTAGGGACGAATGATTCCAAGGGGGTGATAATGTAATACCCGGCACTTTGGGCAATAACAAAAATCATCATTTCTATGCGTAGATGATCCAAAAGCCATAAACCCTATGCAAAATTTCCATGTCGATCAATTATGCAGTGTCGGAAGTTGAATGAGCTTTTTATCCATATAAGATTCGGCCAAATCTGATACCCGGGCTAGATGTTTTGGCTAATTTAAGTCCTAGTCATAAAACACCGTCACTTTAGTTCTTGGTGTGTCGCGTAGGTGGTCTATTTAACAATTATCAAATTATAGTAGCCTAGCGCGATTGTGGTGCATCACGCTGAAGTTCTAGGTCCCAAACAGTGGGACAACGCGATGGCTCTGCATCGCGGTGACCCTAAAATTCATATTTGTCAATTTTTAGTGAGCCACGGTGATAGTGGCGCATTGCGGTGGACCATAAAATCGAGCTCCCAGTTATATTTATTTCATCTCATTTAGGGTATATTGGGTATTTTCCACCCCCTTATCAGCTTAAATATAGGATTTTACTCCTAAGTGATCACATTATTCATATTTTCTTCAAAAAACTCACAAGAAAACTCTCTAGAGTTTCAAACTAAAAACCCAAATAACTAAAGATTCAACCGTGGGTTTTCAAAACTGATTGAAGATTTGGAACCCCAAAACCATAGGCTTCAAGAATTATCCATCAAATTTCTAAATTGAGGTATGTGGGGTTTTCCTAAAATCTCATAGGCATAGAAATCATGATTTTAATAAAAGGGATTCAGATTTATGAATACATCCATATTTTAGAAGTACTGACGATATTGTTCTGGCCTTTAGGCCTTCCCCTATATTGATTTAAAATTATATATATTTAAGCATGTGTTTTAAGGTTGATGATTGAATTGAGAGCATGACTCATTAAAAATTCCTCTCTTGTTATGATTTTCCTTTACTTATAATATGTTATGAATGATTTTTAATGCATCTTGAAAAGCATGATATGAATTGTCTTGAGTAACATTATATTTGGGTTATGATTTTAATTTTAAAAGAGAGGGTTGTATATATTGATAAATATTGAATATTCATATAATGAAGGAGGGCAAGGTTTTGCCAAAAGCACGTGACCACCATATGTTTGAGGAATTTTTTCATAGTTTTGTCTTATGTTTCGGAACATGAAATCTCTTATACTATATGTATGTTTGGGTGTTCTGAATTGAGTTTTTGATAAAATATTCTTGCATGATGCATTATGGATTAGAAAAAGGACTTGCAAGTCTTGGTGTGATGACACTAACTCAGATAATGCCACGTTAATTCAGAACAGAATAGAATGTATGTTTGAAATCAAATTTTTAGATTTTGCAATTAGAAAGATGCATGTTTCAGAATAGACTAAAATTGGGCATAAATAGAGCTTAGGTGGTTCCTCAAAGAAGGCACTAGTTCAGATAACTCATTGCCCAAAACTATGATTTGTCGATCTGGGTATATTATTTTACACTGGCCTAGTGCACTGTGGCATATCAAACTTAGATACTCCAACCCTTGCGGCACACTTGGGTTTTAGAGCTTCCCCGCCGAGTCAATGGTGGATTCCATATAGCCCATGGAATATCAGACTTGTAAGGGAGTGCCACCTAACTCAGGAGTAATACAAAGATCAGAAATTACATTGACAGAAAGGTTTTACGATTATAAAAAATGCCCATGTATTTTAGAATTTATATCTTAGATGATGTTTTATGATTAGCTCTCAACGATTTTATTTATATGAAAATCTTTATTTTGGATTGCTCTGCGTACAAGTATATTTGTATTAACCCCCTTCCTTTGAGGGTCTAAAACTCAGTTCAGAGGTTCTGCTAGGCCATAGAGTTTTCATAAAATAGTGATGCGCGCAGTTGGTGAGCCTTATTTATTCCAAAAGGCCTATGTCTTTAAGATTATGTTATTTATTTTGATTTTGGTACACTGGGGGCCATGTCCAAGTTTCAGATAGTTGTCATTTTAAGATGTAGTAGAGATTTCGCAGACTGGTTTAGATGTTGTTTTGTGATATAGGGGTTTTATCCTTTATTGTTAAATTAAATTCAGTGTATGACCATAATTCCGTATTAGATTATATATCTGTATTTTCTTTTCTTATATGAATGTTGTGCATAATTACCAGATAGAGAAGGTGTTCCAAGCCTTTATGGTTTGGGATGTCCATCACGGCCAGGACCTAATTCGGGTCGTGACAAACTTGGTATCAGAGCACGGTTTATGCTCTTGGGGTTTCTGCAAAATTACATCAGGTAGAGACTTATTTTTGGTTATGTAGCACGCAATACTTATAAGCAGGAGGGTACTAGGTATTAAGAGATGTTTCTCTTTCTTCATGTTCTAGTTCATGTTATGGAGTTAGAATGTTTCTTTTTCATACTCTAATTCGTACTATGGTGTCGGCCATACGAAAGTAAAGTGCTCCCAATTCTTTTCTTACTTCGATATGCTCAGATATGTCTCATTGTTGAAGTGATTCAAGTGCTGAAGTCTAGAATCTAAATGGTATAGTCCTTTCTTATTGAGCCATATAAGATTTTGAAAATGCGCAAGGACTTGTGAAGAGTCTGTCAATGCCTCAAAGTGTATTGATTCTAGTGCGAATTTTTATTTTGATGAAATCGTGCTTTTGAGCCTATGGTATTAAGTGTATTCAGTCCCCTTCCAAAAAATTTTATGTTGCAGATATCATGCTTAAGAGGGAATGAAGTGTAGCAGAATATTGGAATTGTATTTCCACGTAAGTAGTAGTATAACTTAAAGTGTCGGTTTCATGACCTATTGGTAGTGATATTAGACCAAGAAGTTGGTGATATGAAGTCATAAGGTTAAAAGGCAGAGGAAGGGTGACTTTTGTGTAGATAAGATAATATTGAAGTATAATATAAGGTTAAGGTTGATCATGTCTATGATGTGACTTTACCCACCTTAACCTTCTTTTCTTTAGTAGTTGTAAACTAGTACTACTTGTGAGAAGGTATGTAGTAGATTTTGAGGTATAGTAGTAATGTCATAAAGGTGTTTTGGTTATGGGTAGTATCTAAAACAAAAATGAAGTATTTGGGTAGAATTTCACAATTTGATGGACTAGTATATCATGTTGCATTCTTCATTGGTGGTAGATAATTGATGCTAGACTATAGGCTTGAATTTAAAAGCTGAATTTGGTGGTAAGAATAGTGGCATGAGATTAATAATGTATGTTTTGTGGGAATAAATTAGAAGGCTTGATGTGTTGAAATAGTACTTGATAATGAGTTATGATAAGAAAAACCGCAAGGTTATAATCAATTATTGTTGTTATGAAGTTCTAGTGTACTAGTATTTCTTGATATTTATTTCATGGTTTCCAAGTGAGAATTATGCGTAAGGTTAGGTTGTAAATCATGTTTAGCACTAGATATTAAGTTTTAACAGTTGATGTCAATGAAGGTGGATGTGATGATTTCTTGGTTAATGATACTAGTTTTATGGAAGTGATCTAATAGGCTTGAATGGTGTATGCAATAGATTAGGTTTATTTGATTTATAATGAAGTATGACATTTATGCCCAAGGTGATATGAGGTTGCGGTATTTTCTCTAAGGCTATTACATATTGCATGTGGCTAGTGGTACCGTTGAGTTTCTAGGTAGAGGAAGACTAGTTAGATGGTACATAGTGTTCTAAATGGCCAAGTTAAGGAGTTTTTATGGATAATGTTGAGCCTTTTGATATGATCTTGATCCTCATGGTAGAGAGATATACGTTTGGGGTCCCGATATTGGTAGACAATAAAGGAAGAAGTATGGTTCATCAAAGGCTTGGTGATATCCATGTTAAAGGTTAGAATCTAAGTTTGAGTTTTCAAGGTTGAACTAATAGAACTAAGAATAGAAGTATCAAAGGGTGTGCAGTTCAACTATGGGGTCATGAAAATTCGAAGTTAGTAAGTGTTCAAGTACAATATGATGACTATTGATGGCTATAGAAAGAAAGAGTATATCTCAGAAGGTAGTATTAATAGTGGGCTTTCCACTTTCATGTATAGTCATTCGGGTTAAGTTCTATGATATGCGTGTATGGTCATTTTTCTAGACACTAGAGTTCAGTAAGCGTATTTCAGTTAGAGTCTAGTAAGGGATCTCTCAAACTTAAGATAATGGATTGAAGCAATGGGGGAGATGAGAGAACGAATAACCAATAAAGACTCTCAGATTCTAGTAGTGATGTCTGTATGATATAGAACATCAGAAAGTGAGGGTGAAAATCAACCCATTCTTCTCTCAGTATTTTTAAGTTATCCCAATCCCTACTCATGCCTTACGTTTCAATTCCATGATCGTGGTCCATGTTCATGCAGATGATAGAAAATCATATGCTCTTTCAATTTCTAAATGAGGAATTCCAGTTTATTTTAGTAGTCAGAATCATATTCCATAAATTATGAACTCCAAGTTGAGGTCATGCAGCTCATGACTCATGTACTCATGCTTTATAGTGTGCTCAGTTCCCATAACTCATGCTACATGCCAAATGATTGATGAGATTGAGCTTATAGATAGGTATACTTTTAATTTAGATCAATTTGATGAATCCCTGATGTTGATTCGTTGTTCCTCAGGACTCAGTTATATGTCAATTCACGTATAATATCCTTCCATGTTTCAAGGTCTTATGTTCTAACATTTTAGTGACTCCTCCTTATGTAATGATAGTGGTGATGAGTAGGTGTTTCTTGTTGATGAAAGATCATTGTATTCTTGTCTTAGATAAGACCATAAGTGTCAAGTAATATTTAGGGCCAAGTCTTTAATACAAGTGATGGTTAGTGGAAATTTATGTGTGTATGTTCTTGGGGAAGCACGTGAGAATTATATTGGTAGTGGTTTAGAGAATATGTGAAGTATGTATTTATGGGTGTTTATCATAAAGTTCATATGTGGTTATAAATATAGGTTTGACTGACCTATTAAAATTTAAGTAGAGGAGCACAATATGCGCTAGTGAATCCATAGTAAGAGATCAGAGTTAGTCATTGAAGTGGTAAGGCACGATATCCATAGGGTGTGCCTTAAATGGATATAGAAAGTTGAATCATATGGGTTGGACTAGTATTGCGGTGTGTCAGTTAGTATTTTTTGATTTAATGTTTGGCTCGATGACGGTGATGGGATTTAAGCTACTTTAGACTTTAGTAGAAGAAGTTATCAATGCCCTTATGAGAGTTATAAATTAAATCGAATGTATATGGTATTTAAGGAGAATAGTATAAGTAAGGGATATTTGAGAAGTTTGCTAAGTTTGTAAGTAAGAAGTTGTATTGGCTAAGGCCTGTAAATTCTATCCTGGCTTATGAGTTAAATGTTTATATTCCATGCAATAGAGTAGTGCCAAGGTTGTGATTCCTTAGTTGGATGTCTTGTGTAAATTATGCCTATGATCCTTTGCTCCCTAATGCTACTGGAAATTCTTTAGAAAGAGTGTTGAAGAGATAATCTATTCCATCTATGTAAATTGAGAATTCAGTTCAATCCAAGTATCATTTTTTCAGAATCAATTTTTTAGTCATGACTCAGTTCATAAGATTTCACCACATAATCTCAATGTTTTTTTTATCTATTTTAACTCAAACAGTGTAATACCTTTTTACGATATAAATCTTGTTGCCTCATGATTCGTACTTATATAAGTTATCACTTCCAAGTCCAATGTGTGTGATTTGAGAATAAACACTTCGGGGGGATCCTAAACTCTCAGCATGAATCAGCTCTTTAAAATAAGTAAGGGCAAGCCAGCTCAGACTTTGGTTCCATAAAAGAAGTTTAAATGTTTTAGATTAGTTATATCCTTTCTTAGAATACACATCATGTTTGCATTAATCCTTACCTTTGAGCTTCAACGTTCCTACCCAGCAATCAAGGATGAATGATCTAAAGGGGGAGATAATGTAATACCCCATATTTCAGGCTAGAACGAAAACTGTTATTTCTCTGCGTAGATGATCCAAAAGCCATATACCCTATGCAAATTTTCCATGTCAATCAATTATGTAGTGTGGAAAATTGAATGAGCTTTTCATCGATATAAGATTCGTCCAAATCCGATACCCAGGCTAGATGTTTTGGCTAATTTAAGTCCTAGTCGTAAAACACCATCAATTTGGTGCTTGGCGCATTGCGGAGGTGGTTTATTTAACAATTGCCAAATTCTAGTAGCCTAGCGTGATTGTGGCGCATCGCGATGAAGTTCCAGGTCCTAACCAGTAGGACAACGCGATGGCTCCGCATCACGGTGACCCTAAAAATCCTATTTGTTAATTTCCACTAAGCCGCCGCGATAGTGGCGCAACTCGGTGGACCATAAAATTGGGCTCCCAGTTATATTTTTTCTGTTTCATTTAGGCTATATTGGGTATTTTCAACCTCCTTATCAGCTTAAATATGGTATTTTACTCCCCAGTGACCACATTATTCATATTTTCTTCAAAAAACTCACAAGAACACACTTTAGGGTTTCAACCTAAAAACCCAAATAACTAAAGATTCAACCGTGGGTTTTCAAAATTGATTGAAGATTTGGAACACCAAAACCATAGGCTTCAAGAATCATCCATCAAATTTCTAAATTGAGGTACGTGGGGTTTTCCTAAAATCTCATGGGCATAAAAATCATAATTTTAAGAAAAGGGTTTCATATTTATGAATACATTCATATTTTAGAAGTATTGATGATATTATTTTGGCCTTTTGGCCTTCCCCTATATTGATTTAAAATTATATATATATATATATATGTAAGCATGTTTTTAAGGTTGATGATTGAATTGAGAGCATGACTCATTAAAAATTCCTCTCTTGTTATGATTTTCCTTTACTTATGATATGCTATGAATTATTTTGAATGCATCTTGAAAAGCATGATATGAAATGTCTTGAGTAACATTATATTTGGGTTGTGATTTCAATTTCAAAAGAGAGGATTGTACATATTGATAAATATTAAATATGCATATAATGAAAGAGTGCGTGGTTTTGCTAAAAGCACGTGACCACCATATGTTTGAAGAATTTTTGTATAGTTTTATATTAAGTTTTGGAACATGAAATATCTTATACTATCTATATGTTTGGGTGTTTTGAATTGAGTTTTTGATGAAAGAATCTTGCATGATGCATTATGGCTTAGAAAAAGGACTTCCAAGTCTTGGTGTGATAACACCAACTCAGATAATGCCATGTTAATTCAAAAATGAATAGAATATATGTTTGAAATCAAATTTTTAGATTTTAAAACTAGAATGATGCATGTTACAGAATAGACTAAAATTGGGCATAAAGAGAGATTAGGTGGTTCCCCGAAGAAGGCATGAGTTCAGATAACTCATTGCCCAAAACTTTGATTTGTCGATCCGGGTATATTATTATACACTGTCCTAGTGCACTGTGGTGTATTAGACTCAGACACTCCAACCCTTGTAGAACAATTAGGTTGGGGGCTTCCCCATTAAGTCAATGGTGGATTCACAATAGCCTATGGAATATCAGACTTGTAGGGGAGTGCCACCTAACTCAGAAGTAATACAAAGATTAGAAATTGCATTAACAGAAATATTTTATGATTATAAAAATGCCCATGTTTTTTATATAATTTAAATACTATATGATGTTTTATGATTAGCTCTCAACTATTTTATCTATATGAAAATCTTTATTTTGGATTGCTCTGCATACCAGTATATTTGTATTGAGTCCCCTTCCTCCCAGGGTCTAAAACTCAGTTCAGAGGTCCTGCTAGGCCGTAGAGTTATCAAAAATTAGTGATGTGTGTAGTTGGAAAGCCTTATTTATTCCAGAAAGCCTATTATTTATTTTATTTAGGTTCACTAGGGGCCTTGTCCTAGTTTGAGACATTTGATATTTTCAGATGTAGTAGAGATTTTGTAGACTTGTTTAGATGTTGTTTAGATGATATTGGGGTTATATCCTTCATTGTTTAATTAAATTCAGAGTATGACCGTAATTTAGCATTAGATTATATTTTTGTATTTCTTTATATGAATGTTGTGCATGATTACCAGATAGAGAAGTTATTCTGCGCCTTTATAGTTTGGGATGTCCATCACGGTCAGGCCCCAGTTTGGGTCGTGACAAACTTGGTATCAGCACAGTTCATGGTCCCAAGGTGTCTGCAAAATTATGTTGGGTAGAATCTTATTTATGGGTGTGTAGAGCACCATACTTATAAGCAGGAGGCTACTAGACGTTTAGGAATATTTCCCTTTCTTCATGTTCTAGTTCGTGTTATGGAGCCAGAATGTTTATCTTTCATACTCTAATTCATGGTAGGGTGTCACCCATACGAAAGTAAAGTAATCCTAATTCTTTTCTTACTTTGTTGTGCTCAGATATGTCTCATTATTGAACTGATTCAAGTGCAGAAGTCTAGAATCTAAATTGTATAGTCCTTTCTTATTGATCCATATAAGATTTTGAAATTAGGCAAGGACCTGTGAAGAGTCCGTTAGTGCCTCAAAGTGTATTGATTCTAGTGTGAATTTTGATTCTGATGAAATCGTGCTTTTGAGACTGTGATATTAAGTGTATTCAGTCCCGTTCCAAAAATCTTTATGTTGCAGATGACATGGTTAAGAGGGAATGAGGTGTAGTAGAATGTTGGAATTGTATTTCCACCCAAGTAGTAGTATAAGTTAAAATGTTGGTGTCATGACCTATTGGTAGTGATATTAGACCAAGAAGTTAGTGATTTGAAGTCATAAGGTTAGAAGTCAGAGTGAGGGTGACTTTTATGCAGATAAGATTGTATTGAAGTATAATATAAGGTTAAGGTTGATCATGTCTATTATGTGACTTTACCCCCTTTAACCTTCTTTTCTTTAGTAGTTGTAAACTAGTACAACTTGTGGGAAGGTATGTAGTAGATTTGGAGGTATAGTAGTAATGTCATAAAGGTGTTATTGTTATGGGTAGTATCTAGAAAAAAAATGAAGTATTTGGGTAGAATTTCCCAATTTGATGGACTAGTATATCATGTTGCATTCTTCAATGGTGGTAGATAATTAATGCTAGACTATAGGTTTGAATTTTAATGTAGAATTTGGCGGTAAGAATAGTGGCATGAGATTAATGATGTATGTTTTGTGGGAATAAATTAATAGGCTTGATGTGTTGAAATAGTACATGCTAATGAGTTATGATAAGGAAAATCGTAAGGTCATGATCGATTATTGTTGTTATGAAGTTTTAGTGTACTAGTATTTCTTGATATTTACTTCATGGTTTCCAATTGAGAATTGTGCGTAAGGTTGGGTTGTAAATCATGTTTAGCACTAGACATTAAGTTTGAACAGTTAGTGTCCGTGAAGGAGGATGTGGTGATTTCTTGGTTAATGATACTAGTTTTATGGAAGTGATCTAATAGGCTTGAATGGTGTATGCAATAGATTAAGTTTATTTGATTCATAATGAAGTATGATATTGTATGTATAAGGTAAAAGGTATGCCCAAGGTGATATGAGGTTGCAGTATTTTCTTTAAGGATATTACATGTTGCATGTGGCTAGTGGTACCGTTGAGTTTCTAGGTGGAGAAAGACTAGTTAGATCGTACATGGCGTTCTAAATAGCCAACTTAAGGAGTTTTGGGTAATAGTGTGGAACCTTTTTATATGATCTTGATCCTCATGGTAGAGAGATATATGTTTAGGGTCGCGATATTGGTAGGCTATGATGGAAGAAGTACGGTTCATCAAAGGTTTGGTGATATCCATGTTAAAGGTTAGAATTTAAGTTTGATTTTTGAAGGCTGAACTAATAGAAATAAGAATAGAAGCATCAGAGGGTGTGCACTTCAACTATAGGGATGTTCATGAAGATTCAAAGTTAGTAAGTGTTCAAGTACAATATGATGACTATTGATGGCTATAGAAAGTAGAGTGTATCTCAGAAGGTAGTATTAGTAGTGAGCTTTCCACTTTTAGGCATAATTATTCGGGTTAAGTTCTATGATATGCGTGTATGGTAATTTTTCCAGACCCTAGAGTGCATTAAGTGTAGTTCAGTTAGAGTCTAGTAAATGACCTATCAAACTTAAGATGCTGGCTTGAAGCTATGGGGGAGATGATAGAATGAATAACCAAGACAAACTCTCAGATTCTAGTAGTGATGTCAGTATGATGTAGAATATCAGAAAGTGAGGGTGAGACTCAACCCATTCTTATCTCAGTATTTTTCAGTTATCCCAATATCTAATCATGCCTTATGTTTCAATTCCATGATCATGGTCTATGTTCATGTAGATGATATAAAATCATGTTCTTTTCCAATTTCTAAATGAGTAATTCCAATTTATTTCAGGAGTTGGAATCACATTCCATAAGTTATAAACTCCAAGTTAAGGTCATGCGGCCTATAACTCATGTACTTATGCTTTACAGTGTGCTCAGTTCCCATAACTCATGCTACACTCCAAATGATTGGCAAGATTCAACTTATAGACAGATATACTCTTAATTTAGATCACTTTGATGAATCCGTGATGTTGATTCGCAGTTCCTCGGGCCTCAATTCATTGTCAATTTATGTATAATATCCTTCCATGTTTCAAGGTCTTATGTTCTAACCTTTTAGTGACTCCTCCTTATGTAATGATAGTGGTGATGAGTAGATGTTTCTTGTTTATAAAATATCATTATATTCTTGTCTTAGATAAGACCATAAGTGTGAAGTGAGATTTGGGGCCAGGTCTTTGATACATGTGATGGTTAGTGGAAATTTGTGTGAGTATGTTATTGGGATAGCGCGTGGGAATTATATTAGTAGTGGTTTAGAGAATATGTGAAGTATATCTTTATGGGTGTTTATCTTGAAGTTCATATGTGGTTATAAAGATAGGCTTGAATGACCTATTGGGATTTAGTAGAGGAGTGCAATAGGAGCTAGTGAATCCATAGTAAGAGATCGGAGGTAGTCATTGAAGTGGTAAGGCACGTTATGCATAGGGTGAGCTTTAAAAGAATATAGAAGGTTGAATCATATGATTGGACTAGTATCACGGTGTGTCAAGTTGTATTTTGAGATTTAGAGTTAAGCTCGATCACAGTGATATGATTTAAGCTACTTTAGACTTTAGTAGAAGGAGTTATCAATGCCCATATGAGAGTTATAAATTGAATCGGATGTATATAGTATTTTAGGAGAATAGTATAATTAAGGGATATTTTAGAAGTGTGCTAACCTTGTAAGTAAGAAGTTGTATTGCCTAAGGTCTGGAAATTCTATCCTTGCTAATGAGTTAAATATCTATATTCCATGCAATAGAGTAGTTCCAAGTTTGTGATACCTTAGTTGGATGTCTTTTGTAAATCATGACTATGATCCTTTGCTCCCTAATGCTACTGGAACATTTTTAGAAAGAATGTTGAAGAGATAATCTATTCCATCCATGTAAATTGAGAATTTAGTTCAATCCATACATCATGTTTCAGATTCAGTTATTTAGTCATGACTCAGTTCATAAGAGTTCACCACATAATCTCAAATTATTTCGGGCATTTTAGCTCAGACAATGTAATACCTTTGTACAATCTAAATCTAGTTGCGTCATGATTTGTACTTACACAACTTATCACTTCCAAATCCAATGTGTGTGATGTGAGCATAAACACTTCGGAGGGAATCCTAAACTCTCAGCATGAATCATCTCCTTAAAACAAGTACGGGTAAGTCAGCTCAGAATTCAGTTTCATGAGAGAAGTTTAAATATTTCAGATCAGTTATATCCTTTCTTAGAAAACACATCATGTTTGTGTTATTCCATACATTTGAAATTCAATGTTCCTACCCATCATTCAGGGACGAATGATCCCAAGAGGGAGGTAGTGTAATACCCCCCTCATTTTGGGCTAGAACAAAAACCATCATTTCAATGCGTAGATAATTCAAAAGACATAAATTCTATGCATATTTTCCATGTCAATCAATTATGTAGTGTGGGAAATTGAATGAGCTTTCTGTCGATACAAGATTCGCCCAAATCCGATACACGGGCATGATGTTATGGTTAATTTAACTCTTAGTCGTAAAACACCGTCACTTTGGGGCTTGGACCATCGCGGAGGTGGCCTATTTAAAAATTGTTAAATTTCAGTAGCCTAGTGCAATTGTGGTACATCGTGCTGATTTCTAGGTCCCAACCAGTGGGACAACGCTATGGCTTCGCGTTGTAGTAACCCTAAAAATCCCATTTGTCAATTAGGGTATATTTGATATTTTTCACCCCTTTATCAGCTTAAATAAGGTATTTTACTCCCAAGTGACCACATTATTCATACTTTATACAAAAAACTCAGAAGAACACTCTCTAGGGTTTCAAACTAAAAATCCAAATAACTCAAGATTCAACCATGGATTTTTGAAACTAATTGAAGATTTGGAATCCCCAAACCATAGGCTTCAAGAATCATCCACCAAATTTCTAAATTGAGGTACATGGGGTTTTCCTAAATTCTCATGGGAATAGAAATCATGATTTTAAGAAGAAGTTTTGGATTTATGAATACATCTATATTTTAGAAGTATTGATGATATTGTTTTGGCCTTTAGGCCTTCCCTCAGATTGATTTAAAATTATATATATATATATATATATATATATATATGTAAGCATGGGTCATTGTGGATCAGTTGATTAACCAAGATACAAATAGACTATAATGCATCAAGGCTAGCCAATATTTATGTGAAGGAGATTGTAAGGTTACATAGGGTACCGGTTTTGACTATGGCACACAGAGGTACTCAGTTCTCCTTAAAAATTTTTGGAGAAATTCTAGCCAGAGTTGGGGTCTAGGTTGGACTTGAGTACAACCTTCCATCCATAAATCGACAATCAATCAAAGCAAACTATCCAAGTGATTTAGGATATTCTTCGACATTATGTTATGGACTTTATGGGTCAGTGGGACCAACACATACCATTTCTGGAATTAGCCTACAATAACTACCACTGTAGTATTGACAATGCCCCTTTTAAGGCCTTATATGGTAGGAGGTGTAGATCTTCAATTGCAGGAGTGTTGGGTTTACCTCGACTTTTAGGTTGTGACAAATTGGTATTATATCCTTAGGTTCACCGCTCTTATAAGTAAAATTGAAAGATATCTAATAAAGTCTCGATGATTGATATGTTGATATTTGTATCTATCTTCGGAAGGCAATGTGACATTTTAGAAAAACATCTATAGTTTATTTTCATAGCGTGCGTATTATTCATGTCCAGTATTTTAAAATTGTCTTCCATTTATGCAAAGACTAGATTTTGAGTTATTAAGGACACTAAGATGACACCTACTATTAGAGCCCAATATATAAGGCGAGGAAGGGGTCGCAACCAAGATAAAGGTATAGGTCAAGCATGAGAAGTGGCTCTAGCTAAAAGATGAACTAAAATAGACTCTTCCCTTCCTAATATTGACTATGAAGAGGGGTTTTATTAGCCAAAAGATGTGGTACAAACCCAGGCCCCTAAAATGTTTTATTGTTACCCCAATTTTGCAAGATCTATTAGTTTGTATTTTGGGACATTTGGATGGCATTTCTTAGACTGATATTCTACTGGGTATATTGGATGGTTCATAGACTATATGAGGTATACAACTGCTAACGCAGGCTACTACTCATGGTTTTCAGATTCTAGAGGCATAGAAGTTAGTGTTGTGTCGAGTTATGTGTTTTTATTTCTATTGAAGAGAACAGGAAATTTTTGAGATTCATCATATTGTTCCCTCTCATGTTTAATGGTGGTTTAGGATGCTTAGAATCTTTTGAAAGACAGTAATAATCATATGTGTGGATTTCTTATTTTAAGTGTTTAGACCATTTTGCCATTACTCATTGTGGTTATATTCTATTTGAGAGTTTTGGTATTGGTTGGCACAGTCCCCAGTGTATTTAAGAGTAATTTGTGTGAGTTTGACACTTTTAGAGGCTGTTAAAGACATGAATTTGACTTCAGTCAACATTTTGTGTTTCTAGTTACATGGTGATTTGGATAGTTAAATTATATCTAGAAAGTCAATTCGGTCAACATTTTGTGTTTTGACTGTCGGATGGTAATTTTTATAACACCATTAGATTTGGAATATCAATTGTAGGTTAGTAGCATAGTTAGTTTGGATCCTGAGCCTTTATTTTATATTTTTTACTCTTTTGATGAAAACTAGTTAAAATAAGCATACGGGGTTTGGGGGATAAATTATTGCAAAATGATCTAATTTCAAAAATAAGATGGTTCAATTGAGTCAGGAACATCGAAAATAGCCTACTATCATATTTTGTTTACTTTAATGGGGCCCCAAAAGAATTCCAAGTGTCCAATCAGACTAATTTTTCCAAGTTCTAAGTATTGGTTTGTAATTTTTGGTGCAGCTAAAATTCCTTATTTATATTCATATTCCAAACCTGGCATTTATGGAGAATGATTTTTTAATGCCATAAAAGTACCCCCTGGACGTCACACGGTGCTCATGATTACTAATAGTCTCAAGCTAACACTTTAAGCCTACTTAACTTGGAAATCATAAGAAAAGTAAACTAACATATATAAATCGGAAGATAATTAAATTAATATCATAACTAAAAATCTTTAACTTGGAAATACCCAGATAGACACTATTTTACTTAAAATAGAAACAGTCGGACAAGCCTGTACTTCTAACTGGAGAGCCATTAGGATAGACGTCCAGTTGACTCAAACATAAACAGAATTCAAATAACTAAAAATTCTTCATCAATATCAAAGTCTGATAAACTGGGTCCTCGAACTATGAGGACTCACCCAAAAGTCAAGATGTAGGTGTGATGCTCGTAATCAATCGTGGGGCTAGAACTAAGCACCGGAACATACATTATAAGATAATATAGCACATACACATATATGCGGATCAGTACCTCTGCAATGTACTGAGTATGTGGGGGTGAATGGATAAGTAAAATCGATAACTAAATATTCAAATAAACTTTCAATGATGCATGCTAAGTGTAAATGACTCACCTTGGATATAAATAAAACAAAAGACTACAAGGTAAAAATCAAAGATGAAGAAGCATAAGAGTAAACTTTGTGAGCCATGACACTTAGATTCTAAAATCTTTATTTACTATGCTTTCTTAGGGAGGTTCTTCTAACCTACATAAACTATGTAAGATACCATGGATTTCAACGTCTTACCCACACTGGGAAGAGTTGTTCTACCCTTTCTATCTGAATAGAGCCTTAATCTTAGTGATCCCTGAACTTAACCTATATTGGGATTTCCTCGTAGTTCCTAGTAATTAAATATACGCTCATCCGTATTCCATTTTCGGTGCTAATACTAATCCCATATTACTTATATGCTCATACATTAGGAAATCCACCTTAAAATAGCATAAGGGTTGGTATACTAGAAACGAATTATGCTTTTCTTTACTTTAAATCTTAAGGATTGTAAATGATTGTGGATTTCAAGCCTTATCCTTGAATCAAAAGATCAAACATTTCTTCTAAACATAGTTCTTAAACTTATGATTTAAATATCACGCTTTCTTTCATGTTGATTGAAATATAATATCGTGCTTAAAGCACAATTGGAAATCCTTAATTAATGTTTCAAATCAAACTTATGGTATTCAATTCATAATAAAGAATTATTCAAGTCAAGACGTAAATAGGCGAGAGTAGGTATACACTTTAATAATTCAATCACATAATAATTTCATAAACTCAAAACAAGGTAAATTTGGTCTGAACCCTAATTTTAAATCATATGACATAAACTTTTAAACTTGTTTGGGCACAAGAATGGAAGAATTTCCTTGTTCATAACCCCAATACCTCAATATCTAGATTCTTAAAGATTGCCTAAACTTAGAAGTTTGAACTCTTGGATTCTTCGGGAAAGGGGGTTAGACTTTGTTCTTGGGAAGGGGAAGGGTTTCTAGTGAGTAATTTTGAGAGAATGGGGTAACTAATGCCCCTATGGATATCCCCAATCGTGTTATGGATGACTTGAGTTGAGAGAAAAGACTCTATTGCCCTTGAACTCTTTAATCAAAAATTTGGATGTACTAAACAAGCGTGTTACGACCCTTACTCCGAGGGAGTAACCCTCACACTATGACCCTCACTCCAGTAGAGCGACCCTCACATCACAACCCTGGCTTCGATGGAGCCCCCCTTGCATCGTAGGCCTATCGCGAGGGCTTTTTGTATCCTCTATCCAAACATGCCCTGAATCCCATTCAAAAACCTCAAAACTCTCCCGAGACATACCTTTGACCTCCCTAAAAATTAATCAACTTAAAAACCAACGTCTCGAGGTTAGTAAGGCAAAAATAAAAATCCATAAAATCTTGGGGTCTTGAAATAACGAAGTCCTCAACACTTAGTGAAAATTTGAAGCCTTGAACCCCCTTAAATCATACAACTAAGAGCTAAATTGAGATTAGAATCTTATGAGGTATTATAATATCCTCGCCCCCTTGGGACCATTCCTCCTTGAATTAGACTGATAAAGCTGACATACTGCGGAGACTGAGAGTCTATATTAAATATTGATAAGCTGAAACATGATCAATTAACTAGGTGTCAAAAATGATACATGCTACATAGGTTGAGCTATTTTCAAGAATGCATATTGTGACATTAGTTGCATAGATAAAATAGAGAATGAAAAAAGTTAACCTAAAGAGAATCATTACCGCAAGATGAGTCTGAATTTGTGGAGAAAAGATAAGGATACTGGGCTCTCATGTCTTCTTCTACTTCCCAAGTAGCTTCCTTAATAGATTGATTTCTCCAAAGAACCTACCAAAGAAATTTCTTTATTCCTTAGCCTGCGAATCAAACGTTCAAGGATCTCAACAAGAACTTCTTCATAGGGAAGGCTATCCTTAACATCCACACTCTCTAAAGGAACAATAAAAACTCAATCACCAATGCATTTCTTTAACAATGGAACGTGGAACACCGGGTGTAATAATGCCAAATCTACAGGAAACTCTTAACTCATAAGCTTTCTTTCTGAAATGGTTTATAATTTGATAGGGGCCAACATTGAGGGGACTAAGTTTCCCCTTCTTGCCAAATCTCTTCACTCTTTTCATCGGTGAAATTTTCAAATAAACTAAGTCACCAACCTCAAAATCAAGATCCTTTCTCCTTACATCTGCATAAGATTTTTGATGACCTTGGGTTTTCTTTAGTTTCTCTCGAATTAACTGTACTTTCTTTATAGCCTCAAACACAATATCTGGTCCTATCAAAGCAGATTCACCTACTGCAAACCAACTAATATGTGACCTACATCTCCTTATATAGAGACCCTCTAAAGGATCCATCTCAATATTGGAGAGATAACTATTATTGTAAGCATGCTCAATTAAAGTTAAGTGGCTATCCTAACTGCCTTTTAAATCAATGACGCATATTATCTAATGTCTGAATGGTCCTCTCTACCTGACCATCCATTTGAGGATGAAAAGTTATGCTGAGATGAAATTAGGTACAAAAACCCGTCTAAAAAGCCTTTCAAAAGTGAGAGGTAAACTGAGTACCTCTATCTGAAATGATGGACAATGTGACCCCATTCAATTTAACCAACTCCCTAAGATAAATTCTGGCATAATCTTTAGCTGAATATAAATTATAAACTGGCAAAAAATGGGCTGACTTTGTCATTCTATAGATAATTACCCAAATCAAATCATGTTGACAAGGAGTACGACGCAACCCCTTCAAAAAGTAAATATCCACCACCTCCTACTTTCAAGTGGGGATGCTAAACTCCTAAAGCATACCACAAGACCTTTGGTGCTTAACCTTAACCTACTAACAACTCAAACACTTAGCCATATAACCTGTAATATCTTTCTTCGTACCACTCCACTAATAGATTTCCCACAAACCATAGTATATTTTAGTAGCTCCTAGTTGGATAGAGTACCCCGCACCATGTGCCTTTGCTAATATTTGTTATCTCAAACTATCAACGCACGAAACACATAGAATGCCTTGACATTAAAGCATATTATCTCCACTTGGGATAAAACGTCCACATTTTGATCTCTAACTACCTACTTTAATTTAACAAAACCAAGGTCCCTGTCCTACTTTTCATTCACTTCAACAATTAATGAAGATTCCACACCATTCTGAACCCACGTACTACCTTCGACTGAATCAACTAACCATACTTATAACATAGCAAGATGATGAACCTCACAAACTAACTCCTTCTTATCATTCTCGGCATGGGCAATACTACCCATAGACAATCTGCTAAGGACATCTGCCACTATATTGGCCTTGTTCTAATGATACAACATAATCATATTATAGTCTTTTAACAAAACAATTCATTTTGTCTAACAGATATTTGGTTCTTTCTGCGCTAATATATACTTTAAAGTTTTATGATTCGAGAACACATCAACATGAACTCTATAAAGGTAATACCTCCTAATTTACAAGGCAAAGACAACAACTGCCAACTCAAGATCATGGGTTGGATAATTCCTTTCATGGGGTTTAAGCTATCTAGAGTCATAGGATATGACCTTGCCTCTCTACATTAAAACACAACCCAGACAAACTCTAAAAGTATCACAATATACGATTAACCCATATGGGCCATCTAGCAAAGCAAAAACTGGAGCAAAAGCGAGTTGAGTCTTTAACTCCTGGAAACTCTTTTCATGGGAATCTAACCATTGAAATTTGACCTTCTTCTGGGTTAGCATAGACATGGGGGAAGTAATAAAAGAACAACCATTAACAAACCATTCATAATATCCCTCCTAACCCAAGAAACTTCTAATATCAGAATGAGATATGGGTTTAGGATAATTTTTCACTGCTTCAATATTTTGAGGGTCAACTCAAATGTCATTACCAAAAATTATATGTATAATGAAAGCTACAAATATCAACCAAAATTTTCACTTACTAAACTTAGTAAATAACTGATGATCTCTAAGGGTCTGCAACACAACCCTCAGATGGTCTGCATGATCGTTCTCACTACAGAAATAGACATGGATGTTATCAATGAAGACTATGACAAACATGTCCAAGTATTGATTGAACACCCCGTTCATCAAGTACATGAAAGATAAAAGGTCATTTACTAGTCCAAAAAACATAATAACAAAATCGAAGTGACCATATCGAGTTTTGAAGGCTATCTTTGAAATGTCACATTTCTTACTCTAAGCTAATGATAGCCGAATTTAAGGTCTATCTTAGAGAAATAACTTTCACCATGAATATATTTGAATAATTCATCAATCCTGGGAAGAGGATATTTGTTCTTTATTGTAACTTTGTTCAATTGTCGGAGTCGATGCATTTTCGGAGAGAACCATCTTTCTTGTGCACAAAAAGGATAGAAGAACCCCATAGAGAGACACTGGGAGTTATAAAACCTTTATCTAAGATGTATTTAAGCTACATTTTTAACTCTTTAAGCTCAACTTTAGCCATACAATAAGGACAGACAGAAATTAGTTGAGTATCGGGAAAGAGATCAATACCGAATTCTATTTCTCTATCTAGAGGTACCCCTGGCAAATCTTCAGGGAAAACCTCAGGAAATTCATTGACTACATGGACTAATTGAACTGTTGGTGTTTCAAACTTAGTGTGTTTGACTTTAACTAAATAATAGATACATCCTTTTGACATCAACTTTCTAGCCTTAAGATAAGATATGAAACAACCTTTGGAGACACAAAACTTCCTTCCCATTCAAAAATTACCTCATTGAGAAACTAAAACTTCACCACACGGGTACGAAAAACTATTGATGCATAACATAAATGTAGCCAATCCAAGCCTAGAATAATATTGAAATCTACTATCACTAACTCTCTTAGGTTTTCTAGAACAATCTTATAGAGAACAGCAATAGGACACTTCTTATAGACTCATCTGGCACAACTTACTCACCTACTAGAGTGGAAGCTAAAAAAGGTTTAGAGAGATTTTTAGGACCTACTATAAAATTTATAGCAACCAATGGAATCACCTAGGAGATATTTGATCATGGGTTTAATAATATATATACGTCAAGATAAAATACATGAATTATACCAGTGACAATATTTGATGGACTTTCTGCTCCTGTCAAGATGGTAAAGCATAAAATTGATTCTGGGATTGAGCGCCACTAATACTAGATGATGCACCCTGAGGGAGAACTGAGCGACCTGAAGGAGCTGGTGCATTAGTAACCTGAGTCTGAGAGCAAACATCCCTACTTCCCTGCTTAGCATACGAACACTCATTGATTTCATGGCCCAACTTGCCACACCTATAACAACCCTTTTTACCTAGCAAACACTCACTAGAATGAGTCCTGCCACACTTTGTACATGCCATATAGTTGGGCCTTCCACCTATACTATTCTGAGACCTGGAATAAGAAGTCTTGGCCTACTTCTTCTGCTAAGTCCTAGGTGCAAGGTCCCAGGCTGAAGATGGCACTGTCACTGATGAATGACCTTGAAAATGTATATGGTTCCCCCTCTAAACTGTTGTTGACCATACTCAAACTGTCTAGTTCTAACCTTCTTATTTCTCTTCTTTTTTTCTTTAATTTTTCTGCCTCAATCTATTGAGAATCCATCATCAATCTAGCAATATCCATATCCCCAATAGGCATGGTAGTCTAAAACTCCTTGACTACAAAATCATACTCCTAATAATAAACTTGATCATACAAGCTCTAGGATCAATGATCAACTCAGAAGCATACTTAGATAACTGAGTGGACTTAAAGTAATACTCTTTCACGGTCATAGAGCCCAGCCTTAGGTTCATGAACTCTTCCATCTTAGCTTTCTTTATATCTTGCAGAAAAAAACTGTACAAAAATATATTTTGGTTTACCTACCAACACACAAGAGCTGCATACACACCTCTACCTTTCTTCCACATAACAACCCAATCATAAGAAACATCCTTCAGCCTATAGGATGCCGATTCTACACTCTTCCTTAGTAACCTACATAATCTGAGTAATCTTTCTCACCTTATTAATAAAGAGTTGAGGATCCTCATACATCTTTGACCCATAGAACTCAGGTGGATTCATCCTCATGAAATCATGAATTCTGGATGCAGCAATATTACAATTTTGCTTAAGTAGGACTACAAACTATTGTTTGCCTTGGACATTAGCATTCGCTGCTTGGGCCAATGCCTATAAGACAGTTCAGCATGAGACACATTTTTATTCAAAGGGTCAGTATGCAGGGGTAGTTGGTCACCATTTTTATATGCATTGGCTCAGCAAGGAGGCATATTCTTTCATGTTAAACCATGAATTAAAAAAATAGAGACAATGGTAAGTATGATAGATCATGAAAGAAATGATGTTTCCTAACTCGTCCCATAGCCTCTTGCTTATAAATGTGGTATGCTTCACATCCATGAGTAAGACTCTATGTAATGTGACTTGTCTGACTATCTAGGACTCTTTACAACCTTAGACTCTAATACCAAGTTTATAATGCCCCGAAAGTACCCCCTCGATGTCACACGGTGCTTAAGACTATGAATCATCCCAAGCTAACCCTTTAAGACTACTTAACTTGGAACTTATAAAAAAAGTAAACTAACATATATAAAATCTGAAGATAACTGAATTAATATCTTAACTAAAAATCCTTAACTTGGAAACTCTTAAAAAGAAACTCTTGTATTTAAACAAAAGCATTCGAACAATCCTCTATTTCTAACTATAGAGCCACTGAGATAGACCCTTAGATGATTCAAAGATAAATAAAAATCAAATAACTAAAAATGCTTCATCAATATCAAAGTTTGATAAAATGGGTCCTCGAACTATAAGTATTCACCTAAAAGTGGAGATATAGGTATTATGTCCATAATCAATAGTGCTTCAAGAACTGAGCACCAAAACCTACATGATAAGACGATGTATCGTATAGATATATATGTGGGTCAATACCTCTGCAATGTACTGAGTATATGGGGGTAAATGAATAAGTAAAAACTATAACTGAATATTCAAATAAACTTTCAATAATGTATGCTAAGTATAAATGACTAACCTTTGATATGAATTAAAAAGGGACTACAAGGTCAAAATCAAATATGAAGAATTATAAGGGTAAACTTTGTGAGCCATGAATCTTAGATTCTAGAAGCTTTATTTACTATACTTTCTTAAAGAGGTTTTTGAAATCGACATAAACTATGTGAGCTACCATAGTGTACAACGTCTTACCCACGTTGGGGGAGAGCTATTCTACCCTTGCCATCAGAATAGAACCTTAATCTTAGTGAGTACTAAACTTAACAAATATTGGGAATTAAACCTACGGTGGCTTATAAATTTTAGGAATTAAGGATACACCCATTCGAATTCCCTTCTCAGTGCTAAATACTACTCCTATATTACTTTTATGCTCATTCTTTAGGAAATCCACCTTAAAATGCATAAGGATTGGTATACTAGAAACCAATTATGCTTTTCTTTACTTTATATCATAATGACGGTAAATAATTGTGGATTTCAAGCCTTATCATTTAATCAAAAGATCAAACTTTTCTTGCGAACTTAGTCCTTACTTCAACTTTAAATATCATACTTACTTACATGTAGATTGTAATACAATATCATTCTTAAAACTCAATTGAAAAATCCTTGATCAATGTTTCAAATCAAACTCACAATACTCAAGTCATAATAGAAAATTATTCAAGTCAAGTTGTAAATAACCGAGGGCAAGTATGCACTTTAATACTTCAATAACATGATAATTTCATAAAAGTCAAAACAAGGTAACTTGGGTATGAACCCTAATTTTAAGTCATATGACTTAAAATTTTAAATAATTTTTGGGCACAAGGATAGAAGAATGTCCTTGTTCATAACCCCACATACCTCAAAAGCTAGATTCTTAAAGATTGCCGGAACTTGGAAGCTTGAACTTTTTGAATCTTGGGGAAAAGAGCATGGACTTTGTTCTTGGGAAGGGGAAGGGTTTCTAGTGAGTAATTTAAAGAAAAAGGGGCAAATAATTCCCCTATTGATGTCCCTAATCGTGTTATGGATGATATGGGTTAATGGAAAAATACTCAATTATGCCTTGATATCTTTAATTAAGAAGATAGATGTACTACACAAACACAATACGACCCTTACTTTAAGAAAGTGATCCTTGCAATACGACCCTCAAACTAGTGGAGCCACTCTCATACCTCAACCCTTGATCTAATGGAGCCACTCGTGCCGCTAGCCAATCATGAGGTCTATCTGTCTCCGATATCTAAATGCACCTTAAATCCCATCCAAAAATATCAAAACTCTCTTGGGACATATCTTTACCCTCCCTACATTTGAATCAACTCAAAAACTAACGTCTCAGGGTCGATAAGGATAAAATAAAAATCAATAAAGTCTTGGGTCCTTGAAATGACTAAGTCCTCAATACTTAGTGAAATTTTCAAGCCTTGAACCCCTTTATTGCATGCAACTAAGAGGTGAATCAGACTTAGAATCTTATAGGGTATTACATATTTCATTATTCATCACAATAGTGGTGAAGGGCTCATGTTTGTAAAGGTTAATCAGTGATTGGGATGGGTTTTGTCTTCTACGTATTTGTGATAGAGGTGCAGGATTAGTGATTGGTATGGGTCCATAACATTTGGCTGATGGGGAAGAAACATTATTGTGATGGGTAATTAAATTCTCAATTAATAAACACCCTTATAGTTGGGAGGTGGGGACTGTGATCACAAGGTATTGTTCACCTGAACAGAATATATACCACTTTTTCATGATTTTTCACTATTTTTGGACTTGGGAGCATTTTAAAAGATGATTTCATAGGTGATTCTTCATCACTCTTACTTGGGTAATATCTAAGAACCTATTTTCATCAATTCCATTGATTCTACCTTTTAAATAGCTTTAAAACATGATGTCAACATAGATTCTAGGGGCCTTTGCCCGAAAAGTTTTAAATTGGACTTTCTTTTATTTGGAGGTTAATTTCACCTTGTAGTTACATGAGTTTTCAGATGTAAACTCCTCTTGGTATGAGGATCTTTTTAAAAAAATATAATTCCAAATTTTCCCTTTTAATTTTAAACCTATTCTTAAACTCTTTTTTACCCAATTTGAAAATAGATGATATAGGTATCACTTCCCTTTTGATGCATGGATTATATTTTTGAAGTATTTCATTTGTTTCAAGACTGCTAAAAATGGAAAGGCTTTGTAGTAAAGGGTCTAGGCTTGGATTTTGGTTCCTCGAGGTAGGTTATGGCTTAACTTTCTTCGGACTAGGTCAGGTAGTTAACCATTCTTATAAAGCATGCTACAAGATGAAGAACTAGATAAGAAAATTGTATTTTGATCTTATTATTACAATCATATTGCTCATGAGCGGGCGTATTAATGAGTGGTGAATCTACCACTTATTTTCACTCTACTTTCGTGTACACTACTGTGATTTGAATGTATAAATGAGACAACTTTGCTATTAAATGCATTATTTTCCACATTTTGTTTGAATTTAGATTATGAGAAGTAAAATGCAGATACAAGCTAAAAAGGGTCAAAAATAAAGAGAATAAGTGCAGCTAGTAGACCAGAAACAGAACACAATCTTAGTTACTGAGGTCACGGCAAGTCAAGTTAGGTCAAAGGACCATGATTGCAGTAAACTTAACATCTTCATTGTTCCCATTATCGCACACAAGTTTCCATGACCGCAGACTAGCGGGGTTATGCCTAATGGCAATCATATCATTTTGGCCAGACGACCCCAAAATCCCATTTAAGGCTCAAAACCCATTCATATCTTATCATCATTATTACACAACCCTATCTCCCATCCTTAGTTTAAGGTTTTGTAATTCCTTAGAGCTTGAAGGATAAATTTGTACTAATTTTGAGCTAAGAACCATTATATTGACCTTTAAGTGAAGAATTGGCAAATCCCATTAAGGATTCATTGAAACATAAAGTGAGGTTTGCATTCTCTTTATTTTTTATGAATTAATTTAATGGATATTTTGGTCTATTTTTGTTTATTATCATTATGAGTAGCTAGTTCTTCCTCTTGGGATTATGTTAGAATAGGGTCCAATTATGTGTAGGTTATGATTCATTTATGCATATGTTATTTTGTTGGTGATAGGTTCTTTTATTGCTTGATTAAATTGGTTGGGATTTGTGGGTAAAAGTCCCAACTACCCAAATGGGTTTGATAGGTGAAAATCCAAAATTATTGAAAGCTCAAGCAATCTTTGAAAGAGGGGTTTGAATGACCTTTTGGAACCCATACCATCCTTGAAAGAGGGATGTAGGAACCAAGGTAATATTAGACAATTTATGAGTATTGTTGGCTAATTTTCACTTTCTTAGACAAAAGGTGATTAAGAGGTTGACTATACCTTGGGTATCATCCTTGAAATAGGGATACCCAATTGCGGTGTATCCTCAAGGACTTTTGACCCTTCCTACCATGTCATCAAGTATTAGAATTTGCACCAAATCATCACATTCCCATACATTACTCTCCCTTAGGAAAGAATAATCCCAAGATTCGTGCCTAATTGATTACACTTTAATTATTCTTAGTCTCGAATTAGTCCTTTAGATTCCCAAGAATTACTTTCACATTTGAAAATATTAATAACATCCCAAACTATTATGTTCCATAGGTTTTAACTTATCAAGCAATTATTAATTTGGACTTAGTAAATTGCCACTCACATTGTTCCTCATAGATTTAATTCTGACTCCTATCTGGGTAAATATATTGACAACGACCGTCTTTCTCTCAAATTGATGTGTAAGTTGAGTGTTATCACTTATATGAATATTATTTTTGACTTGAGAGATTATGCTTAGTGTGATGCTTGTATAGGGGCTTTATTTGATATTATAGGCCTTATATATGTATTGAATTCAATTATTATCATTGTGATAGTCGTGCGGGGGCTTGAATTAATATTGTTGACCTTATTTATGCATTATTTTCCTTTAGATTTATAGTGATGACTGAGTGACGGGTTTGAAATAATATTATTAATGATTTACATGATTATTTATTCAAGTAGTGTCAAACTAGGGCTTATTCCATTATTTAATGATATATTGACGTGATATTGAGCCTATGTGTACCTATATTGAATTAATTATCATTTTCATACTAATTGGTTTTAAGAATTATATCATCATTTTTATACATACATATTCAAGAGATACTGGTACCATAGAGAAACATTAATTTTGAAATAGAATAAAAAACTATTGAAAACCCTTGGCCGAGGTCATTTGTCGGCAAGGTGGATTATGATACTTTGAAAACCCTTGGTTGAAGTCATTCGTTGGCAAGTTTGAGTGAGATTGTGAAATACTATGGGTTGTTACACCCCCGCCCCATTGGTCCTTCCTTGAAACGTCGAGGCTCAAAATTTGTATACAGTAATTCATACGATGGCTTACATTATTAATATGCCACCATCATTGCATTGAATTGCATCATTTTACTTTTCTTATGTATTTTTTTGTGTACTTAGTTTTCTTATATATTTTGTGTGTAATTATTCATATTTGGATAATATATTGTAGAAATTATAATGATATATGGTGTGAGATACCATTTGAAAATTTCTCTGTATTTAGGTGGAAGTGTGCTCATAATATTCTTTACTTGTTTAGTTTTCTAATTTTCTCAATTGGCCTATGAAACCTACTGAGTATAAGTGGCCCATACTCACTTTTACTTTTATGATATTTTGGCGTAGATCCCAATTCAAGTGTGATTTATGGTGATTGATTAGTGTGGTGAAAGTTTGACATTTTGAGGTACTGGTGAGCTCTAATGTTTGGGGCATACTTCTGGACCTCATCCTATCCTATTTGTCTTTATTTACTTTCAATGACAGATTTATGTATTACTTAGTTTCTGGAGTTCTATTAGACGATATTCCCACTTGTGTCACTAGGTTTTGGGGTTTTATGTATTCCATTTGGATGCTTATGTTCTTTATATATTATGTCCTGACTACATTCTAGAATTATTGTAATGTATTACTTATTCTATCATTAGATTTTCTTTTGTTTTGTGGGATTCAACTTACCTATCAAGGATGGGTCGAGATAGGTGCCGTCACAACCTAAACCTTTGGGTGATGACACTGTAATGAGAGGTTGCATAGCCTCAATTTTATTGAATCCCATAGTGTTTCTTAAACTACCCGCAATTTGATCGATGTGGCTAGGTAGTGGTGGATCTCTCTTGTCAGTGGTACACTAGTGGGTTGATGTTCCATGGTGTCATGGAACTTTTGATGCTTAAAATTGGAAAATATGCAAGTCTTTAGATTTGTTTTGGTAGATATGATGTGCTTTTGTGTCTATTTTGTAGGGAACTAGGTTTTGGAGCTTAAAAGGAAAAAAAAGTAAGATTTCAGAAGGGCCCATAAACGATGCCACTTATATGGTGTAGGTCCCACCTACAACCCGTAAGTTTCTTGTCATAGGTTTCAAAAAAGAAACCTCAGAGAATCAAAAATGAAGAATTGAGCCCATCAGCTACGAGGGATCACCTATGGCCCATTAGTAGGAATATAAGTTGAAACATCTCCCGATTGAGTTTCAACTATTGGTAAGGTGGTCATATTTTCTTCAGCTAAACTTGAACATAATTTACAATCTTAGGTACCACCTACGGCACCATACGTAGTAGTGTAAATGTTAGAGAACTAAAGTTTAGAGAAGATGCAAATGGAGGACTTTTCCTGGTACTTACGATGGCCAGCCCACAAGACGTAAGTACTACTTACTCCTCGTAGGTATTAGTGCAAAAGAAGATACTTCATATTTCACAAGTCTTCCACTTACGTGGTGTAGGTACCACCTATTGCCCGTAAGTATCCACCAACTTAGTTTCCCTTGTATATTTTGGTTTAGATTTGTAGGGTTTTTATGTACTCTATAAATATTCTTTTAACATTTTTAGTCAGTTTACGCACTTATACTATTCACAAACATATATTTGATTCTAAGATCGGCTTTTGATCTTAGAATCTGTTTGTTCTTGGTTTTTTCTTGATTAATTAATTTGAGACTTTGGCTTTTATTCTTACATTGCTATGAGAATACTTCTATTCTTTATTTATTTAATTCCATGGCATTTCTTGGAACTATGAACGGCTAAATCCCTTAGATAGAGTTGTGGGAACTATGGAAGAATAAGGAAGTAGAGGAAGTGTGGGGTTCTTCTAGATCATTTCTTACATGTGCATTATGATCTTCTTTAGCTTAATTGTTTTCCTAGTAGTGGCCAACAATTAGAATTCGCCTATATTCAAGATCGTCTTCACAAGAGATATTAAGACTGGGAAAAGAAGATTTCAACATTAATTCAAGGCTATCAACCCTCGTCTAATAAATTGATGCCCAAAAGGTGATATTTAAAGTGGGATCAAAGGAAAGTATTATTGAAGAGACACCCTAAGACTCACAAGGTAAGTGGTGAGATTTATTACAGAGTTCACAAGACGGTTGGTAATACCTATCTTGACATATTTTGCATGTGTGGGATAAGATAGTTTGAATAAGCATGATAAAGCTACGGAGTGAAGAAGGCATGGGAAACATATTCCTAGTGTTTATCTAGGATTATTTAAAACCAAAAGCATCCAAGACTTTTTATTTTTCACTATTTACTACAATATCCCCCCATTTAATTTTCTACCCTTCCTGCTACTTCAACAAGTTCGATGGACAGATTTGACTAATTCCCTATGGGTTTGACCCCAACCTAGCTGGATTACTACAATTTGATATCAACCACATTGTATCTTCTTGGAGGGTATAGTTTGGGAGACATCAAATTTTTGCACTGTTGTTAGGGAATATGATTGTGGATTTGTTGATTGAAGTTATTGGGGGTTTTGACTTTTGCTTTTTTGTTCTTCTTGGGGTATACGTCGGTGTATGACCAGTACTAGGAGTCAAGGAAATACCTTGATCCCATTTGATATGGAGACAACAAAGATCCTATAACAAAACCATAGGATGTTACAACACAGTGATGAAGCTCATCATAAGATACCTCAAAGATAATTCACAGGACTTTCCTCTCCTACCTCCCCAGGATACAGCTACAGAAACTGTTGTGTGGTTATTAGTAGAAGCAAATATGAGTAGGGATAATGAAGATGCCCAGCATTCAACTAAGAAGGCATGGAAAGAAAGGCAGAGGCAAAAAGCTGATCGTCCAGCAGAACTCGACAGAGATAAAAGAGATAGAGCTCAATTATCCACTACTTTTAAGTATTTTCCAAAATATAAAGATCCAGATAAAGATATGCGGTATGTAGAGCCTATCAAGATAGGATCCATCATTTCTCTTGAGTTACCCCAGGGTGAAGTTCAATATTACTAATGCTATGATCTAATTAATGAATTTGAAAGGTGTGTTTGATGGCCAGCTGATTAATGATACAAACATGCACCTCATTAATTTTATTGAAATATTCACTTCATATAATACACCTGGGGTATATCAGGAAGTGTTGAGTCTCGTGTTGTTCCCGTTCTCTCTAACTGGCTAGAAATGAGTTGCAGAAATAGTTCATAGACCATTTCTTCCCTTAATCTAGAATGCAAAAATTGAAGGACGAGATCAATAAATTCAAGCAAATGCATTCTGAACCAATGTATGAGGCATGGTTTCAGTTTAAGAAGAAGTTGATGGTGGGGCATATTCATAAAATTTTGAGAAGAAATCTGCTGGAGATTTTCTATCATACCCTGAATACTAGTTCCAAATCTATGGAGGATACTATTACTAGAAGATTGTACATGAACGTATGTTGGGAAACAACATCATACACCTTTGATCAGATCTCACTTACCAACTGAGGGTGGCATATTTGGGAGGCAGAGAGAGGTGTTGATACTTTTGCCATTGGTTCTTTAATAGAGCATAAATTTGTAGAAGATTCATTTGCTTAGGAGGTTGTCAGCTGATGACGGATATTGGGTTACTGATGAAACAATTTACAACTATGAATTCTGAGAAGGTTAATGATGTGGGTGCATAAGGTAAATCTTCTAAGTTATATCACTATAATATGGATTAAAAGGTAAAGTATCTAGATAGAGTTGGTGGGTTTCTGATCTAAGATCCAATCATATGCCCAAGACAATTGAAACTCAAGGCAAGGGAATTAATTTTGGAATGACTATGTGAATAGATACAGGGATTGAAGTAGAGAGAGACATGGCGACTGGAGACGTAAGGATGACTATAAGGAAAAGAGTGGAGCATATGTTCCACCGAGGAGTTGTGCACTGAGTCAATGATGGAGGAATTTCTCAATAATATGGTTAAGGATTTGGAAACTAAAGAAATTTGCCTTAATGATATTAAGGTAAATATTTTAGGTTTGACCCAGAAAGTGGAATCGCATACTACTGTGATAAAAAAAACTTGTGCAGCAATTTGGTCAGATGCCAGCAACCTTTAATCAGCGTTAATCGAGCACCCTTCCAAGTAATACTCTGAAGAATCCAAATAATAAAAATCAATGTTTGGTCATCACCACTCAAAGCGGTAAGGACACCATTAATCCTTTCATGTCTGTAGTCGATAAAGATAAGAATAATGTGGTTGATGTATATGAGGCACCCAAAGAAGAATCTAAAAGGTTGGTGAATAGTGGTGAGTCATCACAAAAATTGATGACTGTTGATAAAATATTTGAGTTTGAGTTGGCTTCATAATATGCAAAGATCCGGTCTAAGGTTTGGAGGTTTTAGAGAGTGCTGAGACTTAGCTATGAGCTATAATTTAGGCTGAGATATTCGAGTTCACTAGTGAGTTTAATGCCTAGATCAATGATTTTAAGGGTCAGGTTAGTATGTATTATTGAAATATATAGGCTTCAAATCTTTCAATATTAGGAAGGAGGTGGCCATGCTACGAGCCAAAGTACGCTCTTTCACCAAGAGTCAAATTCTAGCTATTCCTTCAATTATACCTTTATTTACTCAGTCGTTAGCTATGCGCGGCTTGAGATGCTTTTATTTGTCTATGGGGGTGGAGATGGTCCCAGTGGTTGGGACCAAGAGAGATATAGATAAAAATCTATAAAACCTCTCTATTTCATTTGATCGGGCCTCTAAAAAGTCAATTCTTGATTCTAGGGAGTCTGCAGTAACGGATGCAGTCAGACGTCATGAGACACCAGTGGGTATGTCTTCTAGTCATTCTGTAACACTACCACCTCCTATTCTAATTGAAGTACCAAATGACTCATATAAGGAAGAAGATGATACGGATGCCCTGAGTTGACCTAGGGGTGTCAAAACTACAATACCCCTCCATTTTATTTGACTAAGCCTTTAAAAAGGCCTTGATTCTAGGGTGTTCTAGCGGCGGATGCGGTCAGACATCATGAGATAGTAGTGGGTTCATATTCTAGTCATACCCACCACATCCACTACCTCCGCCAGTTGAGATACCATATACCTTAGATGGGGACAAGAATAAGATGGACGCCTAGTGCATCCCAAGTATGCCTTCACTCCCTTGTTTTATATTATGGTCACGCATTGGGGACAGCGCATAGTCTTTTAGTTTGGGGTGGAGGTGTACCATATCCACTATTGTTTTTTGTGTTGTCGTGCTTCTTTCTTCAACGGTCATGGTGGAATAGTAGAACCGACATGTCTAGGAAATATTTTTTCATATTGTGTTTGTTTTGTGATGTTTTGTGTTTTGTTGTTTAGCTTGAAGATAAATAATTATCTAAGGAATTTGATGTATTGGGTTTTCATTGTGCTTAAATGTGTTAGAAAAATGATACCCCTCTAAAAAATTTGATTTTTAAACTGTGTGATGTGTATATGACCACGATGAATCTTTGTATGACATAAGGATTAGGGACATAATAATCATAGCTAGCATTTGTATATACCATATAGGTAGTAGTTTGTGATATAACCTTATGCAATGTGTGTGTTAGATGCTTAGTTAGTTCCCCTTGTGTATGGAATCCGGTACTTGCCCGATTGGTCTTGCCTAGGATGTGGGGTAGTTAGATAAGAAAGGATCATAGGTCACTCTTGAAATTAGTCCACTTTTAGACTAAACAACCTCCAAAATGAGAATAAGTATCCCTTAATCCCTATTTAAGCATATACACACCTATTTCCTTATTTCACCTTTCACATTCCCATTTTAATTACAATGAACCTAATTTGGCCCTAGTACTCTTGGACACTATGCACCTCAACTCAACCAAATCACCTAAGTTGAGGGTGGCTATCATAGGAGTGTGTGATTAGAAGTAGGTATGAAGAAATGTGTAAATAAGAAAGAACAAAGCGGGGTTAGGTGTGGTAGAATAGAAAATGAAAAAATCAGAAAAAGAAAGAATAAATGAAACAGCACCCAACTTGAATGAGCAATAAAAGAATAAAAAGGGAGAAACAAGGGTGGAATAAAAGAGATTTGGTTCACACGTGGACCCCTAACGTAATTGTAATGCCAAGGAGTATTAGTAACTAAATTTCTAAATATACCATACCACCTCCCAATCCTACATTACAACCCGAGTAAAGTCCTATAGTGATCCTAGTCTGATTGTCTGAAATCTAGGGTAAAGAAAATTAGGGCAAGCATATGGTATTCTATGAATATTATGGAACTTTTTTTGAGACTGTGAGTGTCTTGTTATTGTCCCATCATTAACATGCATTATTCTATTAAGTAAAAGGGACTTCTTTATTGTTAGGGTATATGGGTTGAGTTGCTAGTTGCTTTTCTATTCGGGTAGTGTAATATGTACATATGTTTGATTAGTTTTTGCTAATTTTATGCTATAGCTCAATTCCCTTGATTCACCTTGTTGTTCTATATAGATATCCACACAATTGGTTTTGGCAAGATAAAAATAGAGGGGGTTATGTTTCTGAGCAAGAATTAAGATTGACTGCCATTGGTATCTTAGATTTCTCTTGGTTATGCATCCTATTGTGTTTTGTTGTATTTTTGTTATGTTTTTGTTTCTTGAGGACATGCAAATATTCTAAGTTGAGGGAGTTGATGTGTCATGGTTTCATTACTCTTTCAAAGCTTAAAACCAAAAAGTATGTAGGTACTTTGGTTTGTTATGGTAGATATGATGTGTTTTTGTGTCTATTTTGCAGGGAACTAGGTTCTAGAGATGAAAAATAAGAAAAAGGAGTTTATATTGAAAAAGGGCCCACTTACGATGCCACTTACTTTGCATAGGTCCCACTACGGCTTGTAAGCGTCTTTTCATAGGTCTTAAAGAATAAATTTCAGAGAATTAGAAGTGAAGAATCAAACTTGTTAGCTACGAGGGACCACCTATGACTCGTAGGTACCACCTATGGGTCATAGGTACCATTTATGGCGTCGTAGGTACTAGTGTATGTGTTAGAGAATTAAACTTCAAAGAAGTTGTAGATGGAGGATTTTTGTTGGTACTTATGAATGGCAAACCTACAGAATGTAAGTACTACTAACTCTCTGTAGGTATCGGTGGAAAAGAAGATACTGCAGATTTGAGAAACCTGCCACCTACGATGGCCACCTGCTTGGCCTAGGTTCCACTTATAACCCATAAGTGGAGTCGTAAGTAGCCATCAACTTAGTTTTTCCCTATACATTTTGGTTTAGATTTCCACGGTTTTTTTGTACTCTATAAAGATTCTTTTGGCGTTTTTAGTAAGTTTACGCACTCATATTATTCACACACATATATTTGATTCTAAGATTGAATTTTGATCTGGGAATATCTTTGTTCTTGGTTTTTGGTTGATTAATTGATTTGAGACTTTGGGTAATATTCTTCCATTGTTGTGAGATTACTTCTATGTTTTCTTTATTGAATTTTATGGCATTTCTTGAAACTATGAGCGGCTAAATCCCTTAGCTGGATTGTGGGAACTCTGGCAGAATAACAAAGTAGGGAAGTGTGAGGTTCTTCTATCTCACGACCCGAATCAGGCTCTAGCCATGATTGGTATCTCAAGTCCACCGAGGACCGAAGACCACCCACTTTGCCTAGCCAAATAGAACATAACACACCTAACAACGGATGAATTCCAAACATATAACAAAATAGAAAGTAATAAGTTCGACATCTTAGAGTTTCAACATTAATACCTAATCCACAGTAATATACAGAAAGCCTCTATACCATAAAACAACCTACGTCGGGGCATGCCCCCAACCCTGAAAATGACAATGTAAATGTGAATTCATCAATTCTAATTTATGGAAGAAAAAAAACAATAGAATGGTCAACTCTTTCAGAGAATGGAAGCTCATCACATCACCGTAATGACTGACTCTAAGATCACATATCACTGCATAGGAAAAGTAGAAGTTCCTTCCGACCTTACATCCCATGGGGATACGGCATCCGGAGATGGTTAGTGGGGTGAGAACTAGCATGTAGCTCAGGATAATGGTAAAATAATGTCAGTCAAAAGTTCAATTTCAAACTCACTGTACATGTTCACATTAATGCATACATATATATAATTGATGTTGGGGGAGGAAACAAGGTTTAGCATGGTAGTAAAATATTATCTTTGACTATATAGCTCAACCTTCATAAACCGGCACCCACAGAATATATGGGTTCATCTCCCAATACTGAAAGGGCCCCAATGCATGTTAGCCGCACGAACTGGAGGTATCAAGAAATACCAAGGAATGTCCCGACCTCACGCCAATCACAGATATAAAATATAGAAATAATGTAAACCATGCACACAGTCATCAAGACCTACTCTCATGTTGGCAAACGTAAGTTTCCAGTATAAGTCATTTGAGACCCACACCTTCACAGGTGATATATATAATCTCCATTAATCCCAACTAATACAAGTTTCACAAAACTCATTCATTAACTAAGGAATTATATATTAAATCACAACACAGGTATCATAATCCCATTTAGCTTGCAAGCTCATAATAATGTCATTACAATTCCATGAACTTGGGGGCATGGCTTAACCCTATTTTGTTTATTTAATCAAATTAGAGGAATGTCTCAACCTCCTTTAATTTATCAAATCAAATTACGGGAATGACTCGACCCCATTTATTCATTAAATAAAAACATAGCCAACAAGGCCTTTAAAATGCATGTTCATTATTTAACCATTTATGCAATACAGTAATATAGGTGATTAAATCAAACCAAGTGACAATTCCACAGTTCAAAGAAATTTACACAAGTATGTTGAGGGAATACAATTGTTCAAAACCAATTTCCAAGTTCAAAACATCATTTTGGGAGATTACCTCACTCCTACTCCAATTCACACACCTATGCACCGCATTAGTTCAAAAACATTCAATTCAAAGTGTGAACAACTCATGATAACCATAGAAAAACAAATAAAAGATCAACCATTCAAAACCCTCAATGCATGTCAAAATCCACATTAAATCCATACAATTAAACATTTCAAATACATGTTTTACACAAAAAAGTATTTGGGAAAGAGTAGCAAGCGTGAAAGTATCACAACTATGGAGAGAAATCACCCTAGAGAGCCCTAATTGACGAACTTCTTGGAAACCGTAAGTTTTCTTGACCTTGGGGATCTGAGAGAGGTTGAGAAGTTATTTTCATTAGCTTCATAGTGATAATGATACCCTAAAAAGGTTTTAAGTTATGGGTCATGATTGGGGAAGAGGAAAAATATCCAAAGTGCCCTTAATGAAATATAAAAAACTTATCGCACGGTCATTACGGACAACCTTACAACTATTAGGGTCACCTTACGAATCGTGACCTCCAGTTGTAGCCTAGACATATGCCATATGCACCTACACTGGTCTGGCTATGAGTTTTACCATACGACTAGTACTCAGACACTACTAGTTTGGTTCAACCATAGTCAAGGTAGAAATAATAGGGCACTACAATGATTAGACTACGACTAAGCATGAAATGACTGGTAGTAGGTCTAAACGACTCATGTAATCTCAATCATGATTAGACTAGGAACATGGCCAAACAAACTAGTTAGGATATGATTAGATTACTACGACCTGTAATGACACCCTAAGACTCATAGGGAGAGTCGTTGTTTGGGAAGTAAGCTCAAAGGTTAAGAAAGTTTATAGGGAACAAAAATCTAGGGTGTTAGATTCTACTCCAACCCCCCCCCCCCAGGATCATTAGTCCCTAAATGATGAGGCAAGGCATCCCTTAGTATGATTGAACAAAGAACACAAAAACACTTACCTCCAACAAAGACAGAAAACAAAGATATTAAGGAATACACATGCCTCAAGCATGATTATCCATAGGGGAAACAAGAATAGATATTTGGACTTTATGTCCTATTTAGATTCCCAAGTAGCTTCTTTGACCTTATGGTTCTTCAAGAGAAATTTCACCGAAGCCATATCCTTATTCCTTAAATGAGAGACATACCTATTCAAAATTTCTACTGGGACTTCCTTATAAGATAAGAAATTCAAAACACCAACACTCTCCAAATGAACAATCAAGGAAGGATCACCCACACACTTGCTCAACATCAAAACATGGAAGACCAGATGAATAGAACCCAACCTAGATAGAAACTCCAACTCATAAGCCACATGGCCTACTCGCCTTCAAAATAGGAATGGGACCAACATATCTGGGACTAAGCTTACATCTCTTTCCAAACTGCTTCACTCCCTTCATGGGAGATACCTTCAAAAACACCAAATCATCCACATCGAACTCCAAGATTCACCAACCCTCATTTATCCTCATCAACATGAGACAAACACCCCATAGATAATCTTTTAAAAGCATCAGCAAACACACTATCTTTACTTGGATGATAATAAAGACTCATATCATAGTCCTTGAGCAACTAAGCCATCTCTGTTCCCTGAGATTCAACTCTTTTTAGGTGAACGCGTACTGCAATCTCTTGTGGTCTGAGAAGATGTCAACATGAACCCCATATAGGTAATGGCACCACATTTTCAAGGCCAAGACAACCACAAACAATCCAAAGTCAAGAGTCAGATAGTCCTTCATATGCGCCTTCAGCTGCCTAGAAGCATTGGCCACAACCTTGCCCCGCTGAATCAACACACAGCCCAATCCCACACGGGATGCATCATATTAAAAAAACAAAGTCATTTGTACCCTTGGGTAGGGTTAAAATAGGATTAAAAGTCAACTTATCCTTCAACTTCTCTAAACCACCCTTGCAAGTGTCAGATCATAGAAACATTACCTTTTTCGGAGTCAACATAGTCAATGGGGGATCAATAGAAGAAAAACTCTCCACAAACCTCTTATAATATTTGGCCAAGCCCAAAAAGCTAAGAATGTTAGTTGGAGTCTTTGGTCTAGTCTATTTCTTAACCACCATAACTTTCTATGGATCCACCATGATCCTTTTACTAGAAATAACATAACCCAGAAAAGTAACAATATTAAACTAAAACTCACACTTTAATAGCTTAGCATACAAACACTGATCCTTAAGGATATGTAACACTATACGGAGGTGATCGGCATGATCTGCCACGCTCTGAGAATAAACCAGGGTGTCATTAATAAAAACAATGTCAAATAAGACTAAAAACTAACAAAAAACACAGTTCATAAGATCTAATGCTTTCGATGCAATAGCCAAACCAAAGTACAACACCAAAAACTCAAAATTACCATACTGGGTTGGGAAAGTAGTCTTAGGGACAGCCACCTCCCTAATCTTCAATTGATGATGACCCGATAAAAGTTTAGTAATAGGAAAGTACTTCTCACCCTACAGCTAGTCAAATAGGTCATCAATCCTAAGAAAAGGATACTTCTTCACTTTCAACTTATTCAAATAGAAGAAATCTACACATATTTGAAGGGACCCATCCTTCTTATGCGCAAAGAGTATCGGTGTGCCCTTTTAGGAAACACTAAGGTGGATAAAACCCCTATCAAGGATATCTTTCAACTTTTTCTTAATTTATTCCATCTCAGCTTGAGCCGTTATATAGGGAAGGGTAAAGATAGGAAGAGTGATTGGAAGAAGATCGATCTCAAAATCAATTTCTCAATTTGAAGGGAAACTAGGAAATCAAGAAACACTTTGGGAAACACATAGATCACAAAGATATATGACAAGGAACGACCATTAGAATAA
This sequence comes from Capsicum annuum, assembly GCF_002878395.1. Taxonomy (NCBI): domain Eukaryota; kingdom Viridiplantae; phylum Streptophyta; class Magnoliopsida; order Solanales; family Solanaceae; genus Capsicum; species Capsicum annuum. Next base: position 137,912,572 of record NC_061122.1, on the reverse strand, counting down.
GATCTTTAACCCATTCTATGAGGCACAGACACCCTTTGAAAATCAATTTTTGGGCTTTTAGATAAGAAACAAACCTTCCCTTAGTTACTAGGGAACTCCCTTCCCGCTCAATCACCAGTTCATATAGGAATTAAAAACTAACCCTTTGGGTCCTACAATCAAGAAATGCATTGCATGGGTAGAGCTAATCTATCCCCAAGAAAATATCAAAACCTAACTTCTCCAACTCTATCAAATCCACCAAAATCTTCCTATCATAGATACATACCACATAACCCCTATAGACTCTCCTAGCCATAATTGAGTCACCCACTAAGGTAGACACATAAAAAGGATCAAAAATACACTCATGACCAAAAATAAAATAAATAGACACATAAAGGGTCACATAAAAAAGGTAGACCTGGGATTGAGTAGACAATAAACGTCATGAGAGAAAAGTTTTATCATACCTGTGACAACATCAGGAGATGCCTTAGAGTCCTGATGGGTGGCAAAAGCAAATAAATAATTCCAACCATTCTTAGAGCCAAAAGTAGCACCATTTGTTACTGGAGCTGGAGAAGCAATAACTGGACCTTATCATCCCCAATAGCAATATTGTCAACGTGACAGTTTCTCTTAATATATCCATGCTATCTGTATCTGAAATACTTATTTCTCTTCTTATCATAAAAACCATGATGGAACAGACCATAAAATCTACATGGAGGATATGATGAAGCTCATTGGGCCCTATTGGCCTGAGATTTGGTACCTTATGCCTTAAACCTACTATTTTTCTAAAAGCTACTATTACCAGATGTCTTAGGATATGTAGCACTAGCTGTAGAATAAGAACTTAAATTTCCCTACTTTTTCTTAGACCATTGCCTGATATCTCTACTACTATTTTGTTATCCTCTACCCTGCTTAGATTACCTGGACCTCTTACTTTGCCTTTAATTTATTTCAGTTTTTTTCTTTTTTCATCTTTGACCTGTTGCATATACAACATCAGCCTAGAGATATCAATTTCATTATTCAGCAAGACTGTTATTTACTCTTGCACCATGTCCTAAGATAAACTCTATGAAAACATTCTCATCCTAACCCTCATTCAAGACACTAACTCAGGAGCACAACGGGACAACTAATGAAATTTCATGGAATACTCTTTCCCCTCTATCTTTTCTTATTTTAAATTCACAAATGTCTTCATTTTGGCCTCTCTCAACTTCTAAAGAAATAAATAATCGAGGAAGGCATCTAAAACTCATTCAATAGTGCCAACTCTATATTATCACTTATAGACTGGTCTCACTCCTTATACCACTAATATACCATATCTTTTAACTAATATGTGAAAAATTTCTTACTCGTAAAGTCAAAAGCATGCATCACTCAAAAGATCTTCTCCATCTTATCTATGAATTCTTGAGTATCCTCATCAACCTTAGAGCCAGTAAAGGTTGGAGGGTTGAGCCTCATAAACTGCCCGAATCGCGTAACCTTAGAAGAACTCACAGAAGTACCAGCAGGACCCGAGTCACATCACTGAGATATCACCAACTAGGTCAACAAATGAATAGATTAATGAAACTTAGTATTAGAAATGTCTCCTTAGGGCAGTGGGGAAAAATCATCATCAGCCCAAGGGGACTAGTAGGGACCAGTTGAACTCTATGTAGGGCAATACAATCAGGAGATAGAGCCCTAGACTGGGTCTAAAATCCATAAGTCGGATGAGGTCCATCCACATTGTCCTTAGGTAGGATAGAAAATGTTCCACGAGCATTAAATCTTTGTGGAGGCATGACCTAAAATATGAATAAAGTGATATGAAAAGAGTTTCCAGACTTTAGACTCTATAGAATAAAAGTCAAACATAAGAAAAGGAAACATTCCTAAATGTCTCATAACCTCAGTCTAAGTGTGGTGAGCTACAAACCCATAAAAGAGACTCTACATAACAAGGCTTTATGGATACAAAATTGAACATAAACTTAGGCTCTGATACCAACTTTGTCATGACACGAACAAGGGCATGGCTATAATGGGTATCTCAAGTCCACTGAGGATAGAAGACTACCCCATTTGCCTAGACAAAAAAAAGACAACATACCTTAGATCGGCTGAATACCAAATATATAAAAAAATAGAAAGTAATAAGTTCAATGACATCTAAGAGTGTCAACATTAATACTGAATCCCCAGTAATATCCACAAAACCTCTATACCAGAAGACAACCTACGTCAGGCCATGCCCTCGACCCTAACAATCAAAATAACAATGTCAATGTAAATTTGAAGTCTTAAATTCTAAATTATGGAATGAAAAACCAGCGGAATAATCAAGTCTTCCAGAGAATAAAAGATTACCACTTAACTGTAATAATCAACTCTGAGATCACCTATCACTGTGCAAAAAAATTAAAAGTTCCTTCAGACCCTGCATCACATGGTGATACAATATTTGAAGACGGTTAGTAGGGTGAGCACTAGCATGTAACTCATTAGTGTGAACCATGAACATAGTGATCAAGGCCAACCCTTATATTGGCAAATATGAGTATCCAACATAAGTCATTTGAGACTCACACCTTCATGGCTTAGCTACATAAACTCCATTAAGCCAAATTAAAAAAAATTCACATAACCCATTCATTAACCTAGGAATAATACATTAAGGTACGCAATAGGTATCGTCATACCATTCAGTTTGCAATCTCATAAGCATTCCTATACAATTCTATTAACTTGGAGGAATGCCTCAACTCTCTTTTATTTATTTAATCAAATTAGAAAAATACCTCGACCTTCTTTAAATTATCAAATCAAATTGGGGGAATGCCTCGACACTCTTTGTTCATTAAATTAGCCAACAAGGCCTTTAAAATACATGTTCATTTTTTAACCATTAATGTAATACAATAGTATACGTGAGTAAATTAGAATAACTAATAATTCCACAATTCAAATCCATTTACACAAGTGGGTTGAGGGAATACAATTGTTCAAAATCGATTGCCAAGTTCAAAACATCAGTTTGGGGCATTACCTAGACCCTCATTCAACTTCCCACACCCACACACCCATTAGTTTAAAAACATTCAATTTAAAGCATGAACAACTCATGAAAACCATGGAAAACAATTCAAAGATCAACTATTCCAAAGCCCTCACCTTATGCCAAAACCCACATTCAAATCATATAATTAAACCATCTAAAACACATGCCTTTCACAAAATAAGATTTATGAAAGAGTAACATGTCTGAAAGTATCACAACTATGGACAGAAATCATCCTTGAGAACCCTAATTGACCATATTCTTGAAAACTCTAAGTGATTTTAACCTTGGGAATTTGAGAGAGGTTGCGAAGTTATTTTTATTTTCTTAGAGTGATAGTGATACTCTAAAGGGGTTTTAATCCATGAGTCACTATTGGAGAAGAGGGAAGATGTCCAAAATACCCTTAATGAAATGTTAAAAAATTATCAACCAATCATTATGGACAACCTTACAACTCGTAGGGTCCTCTTATGACTCATGACCTCCTATCATAGCATGGACAATATCCATGGGCACCTACACTGGTCTGGCTACAATTCATACCATATGATTTATACTCAATAATTACGTCTAGTTTGGTTCAACTGTAACAAGGAAAAACTAATTAGGCACTACACTGATTAGGCTATGAATAAGCATAATACACTCATAATGAGTCTAAATGACTTATACAGTCTCAATCGTGATTATAATAGAAACCTAGCCAAACATACTAGTCAAGCTATGATTAGGGTCATACGACCTATAGTGCCACCCTATAACTCATAGGGAAAGTAATAGTTTGGGCAGTAAGCTCAAAGGTCAATATTTTAGGGACAAAAATCCAGGGTGTTAACTTCTAGATTATTTCTTACAAGTCTATTATGATATTCTTCAGTTTAATTAATTAGTGGTGGCCAATGTTGAGAACCCACTTATATTTAAGATTGTCTTCACAAAGAGATTGAGATTAGGAAAGAATATTTCAATAGTAATTCGAGGCTATAACCCCTCGTCTAATTAATTTATACCCAAAAGGTGATAGTTAAACTGGGATCAAAGGCAAGGGTTAGTATAGCGATACCCTAATACTTATAAAGTGAAGGGTGAGATTTATCAAAACATTTATAATACTATTAGTAATACCTAGCTTGTCATATTCTACATGTATGGCATGAGATAGCTGATTGAACACGATAAACCTGTTGAGTTAGGAAGCTAGGAAGAACATAGTCCTAGTGTTCATCTCAGATTATTTACAACTAAATTCATCCAAGACATATCACTTTTCACTATTTACTAAAAAGATCCCCTTATTAATATTTTGTACTTCCAACTACTTCAAAAAGAATGAGATATAGATTTAACCTATTCCCTATCCGATCAACACAAACTGCAATACCTCAAATTTTGATCCTTAAAAATATTTAAGATGCTAGACTTACTTCCCAGACGATGACCCTCCCTATGAGTCATAACGCGTTATCACAGGTCTTAAGGACCTAGTCATAGCTTGGCTAGTATGTTGGCCTAGAGTTTCTATTGTGAATACGACTAGGTATTACAAGGCATAAAGACCCTAAGTGAGTCGTATGTCCCCATCTGTATACAAACTAATGTGATGCCTAAAGTATTTTGTCATGGCTATGACTTAGACTCTATGAGCAATAGGGTGTGAGTTATAGGTTACCAAAAAGGGGTTCCTCAGCAACTTTCCATAATACAACTCTTGGTAACGAGGCATAGTAAGTCCTTATGAGTCATATAGTGACCCATAGTCACTAATAACAATTTTTTAGCTTTTAATTAAGAGCACATTGGATATTTATCACTTTATCAACTTAATATATACGATCATAAAAAAACCTAGGGATGTTATTTTCAACATTGTAACACTTAAAGAACTCTCTCAAACTCTCTAAAACCTCTCAAGTAAGACACTCAAGGTTTCTGAGATATTGGTCATCTAATAGCTTAAGGGTTGATTTTTCTTCATAAATCTTGTTATGCTAGGAATGTTAATCTTCCCCAACTATTACTTTATGAAATCATGAGTTGTAAATAGTTCTCCATGTGATTTGGACATTGGTTTAGGAACATGGGTTGGGGTTTTGAATAAGTGTTGTTTATGTGATGTTTCATGTTTACACATAAATTATTTATATATTAAGTGGTGGTTTTAAAATCAATTTTATGAATGGTATGGTTAATGAACTAGGAGATTGTGATTTCCCCAAATTTTTTGAATATTAACAATTGAATTGGTAATAACCCCAACTGAACTTTCTAAGAGCGGTTTGAGTACGAGTAAAAGAATTGCATTGAACTATTTTTTGGAACAATTGCATGATATATAGAGGTATGTGAAACACAGTGGTTTGATTTAATGAACAAAGGGAGTTGGTGTTCCCCCACCTTGTATTAATGAACAAAAGGATTTATTTTCTTAAGTTAATGGAATTATGATGGCATGTTGATATTATTTTGCAAGTGAAGTTGGTATGATGATACCAACAGTGTATGCCTTAATGTTTATTATGGTTCAAAGAATGGAATATGTGAAAAATATTTTAGTGGGGCTTAAAATATGGTTTTGTAGCTCGTACATGAATGTGGCAATCCCAAGGGACCAATGCTAGAAATTATGTTTGCTGATGAATAGGTATAAATGGCCTGGGGTTCGAATCCCCTTGTTTATGACCGGGTGGTTTTAATCTACCTTATTATATGATTAGGAGGTTTGAGTCCCCCTTAATACATCACATGATTGGGTGCTTAAGTCACCTTAGTATATTGTTAGAAGCTTTGAGTTCCCCATGCATAAATATGAGATTATTCTCTAATTTGTGTGGCTACACATACTGGGGCCTGATCAGGGGGTCAGAGATGAGGACCATATAACCCATGGGTACTGATGTATGATGGTTAAGATACATAATCTATGATAAAATTTTAAAGTACATGTTAAGCCTTGTTCTCTATCCCAGCATTTTATATAAGTATATATGTATCCATACATGTATGCGAACATGTTCATTGAGCTGATTTAGATTTATAATTGTCATTAGTTATTCCTTATCCCTTGGTTACATGCTAGTGCTCAACCCACTAACCATCTCTAGATGTTGTATCCTTATGCGATGTAGGCACTGGAGATACTTCTACTTTTCCTCCACAGTGTTAGGTAGATCGGCTCGATTTGTCAGTCATTTTTGGTGAAGTGGTAAGCTTTTATTCTCTAGAAGACTTGATCATTCCATCGGTTTCCATCCATAAACTAGAATAAAATATTTCACATTAATATTTTCATTGTTATTATCAAGGTTGGAGGCATGCCTTGACTGTGATTATTTTTCAGTTTAGTAGAAGCTTTGTGGATATTATGTTGGACTTGGGTATTGGTTATTAGTTACTAGTTCTTTATTGTCAATTGTGGACAAACCTTAAATATCTTTTAAGTTGGTAAAAATATTGTCTTGTTATTTGTATGGAATTCAGCCATTGCAAGAGTTATAACATATTTAACTAGGCAAAAGAAGTAGTCTTCAGTCCTCGGTGAGGACTTGAGATACCAATCACAGCTAGGCCATGGTTTGGGTCATGGAAAAGATGGTATGAGAGCCTTATTTTTTTGTCATCAGGTGTCCAAAATGCCAGCAAGTAGAGTCTTTTTTATGGATGTGTAGCACACTACACTTAGAAAAAAAAGGCTACGAGATATCTAGGAATGTTTCCCTATTTTGTTGTTCTATTTTGGGCTATAGAGTCTAATGTATTGAATATCCTCTAATCCCCACTTTTTTTCATTAAAGATCATGCCTCCAAGATAATCTAATGTGCATGGAAACTCTTCTATCCCATCTGAAGACAATGTCTATGGAGCTCATTCTACTGATGGAGTTCAGACCTGGTCTAGGGCTCCAGCTCTTGATTGTTATCATGGAGTTCTGTTGGTCCCTATCAGTTCTCCCCAATCCTCTTGAGCTAATAAATATCAAACCCCACCTACCCAGGGAGATATTTCTAATGCTGAGTTTTCCTGATCTATTCATCTGTTGACCCAATTGGAGACATCTCAGTCACGTTAGTTGGGTCCTTTTGGTACTGACATGAGTTCTTCTAAGGTTACTCAAGTCAAACTATTTATGACACTCAATCCTAAGACTTTGACTGGCTTCAGAGATTAAAAAGGATCCATAAAGATTGATAGAAAAAATAAAGATAATCTTTTGAGTTATGTATTCTTCTGACTCTGAGAGAGTGGAGTTTTATACATATCAGTTGAAGGAAGTGGTATACCGATGGTATGAATAGTGGGATTATTTGAGAGGTTATGATATTGAGGTGGCCATGTAGGATGATTTCGATGGCCCTTGATTGACCATTTTCTTCCCGAAATTTAAGGGAAGCAAAGGCCAAATAGCTTATGAATTTGAGGCAAGGTAGGATAACTATTAAGGAACATGCCTTAAAGTTTTACTAACTATACAATTAACCTCCTGAGTTAGTGTTTTCTATTAGAGTAAGGATAAAGAAGTTTGCTTTTGGGCTGTCCCGTGACTTTGTAAGACCCCGCAAAAATTTCTAGGTTTAATTCAGTCCTTTAAGCTTGTCAAGGGATCCCAGACTTAGAAAATTTCTAGTTAAGTTTCCAAACTTAGTTTATTTTTAGCCTTTGAAAGTTGGAAATCTCATTTCTCAACCTTAATGTCCTTTAATGGTCTATATTTTTGTTAATTCATGATCAGGAAGGTCAACAGGTGTTTCCGAACAAGTTTTAGATTTTTCAGACCATGTTTGGAAGTCCAAAATAGTGGACCAATGCGATCTTGGCACACCGCGTCGCCTATCGCATTGGTTAATATTATTTTCAGACTGCCATTCAAAAGTCCTAAGACACGGTGCAATCATGGTGTGATGCGTTGAGTATGTGTCAATGCCATCGATGCACTGCATCGCCAAACGCATTAGTGCCTAGTTTCAGCCATTAAATGACCACGTTCGTAAGGGTAATTAGGTCATTTTCCCACAACCTTCAACCCTCATAACACAAAATTTAGCCTTCTTTTGGCTAAATACATTCATTATTTCACAAGTGCTCAAGAACAAGAAAACCTTAGGTGATTAATTTCAATTCAAGAACTCAAACTTTCTTCCATCAATCTTCAAGAAATTGTCCACCAAGGTATGTAAAGTGTTCATCCAAGGGTCCCTTCAACCCTTGGAGCTCAAGAAACCCTTTTCAAAATATGAATTTTGAATTCTATGTTGTGGGTTTGATTGTACACATGGTTATGTTGTGATATGATTTCGAAGGTTGAATCTTTAATTAATTCTCATGACTTCATGTTAGTATGTGGATTGAAATCCTTAAATATGAAGTGCTTGATATAGCCATGATGTTTTAGTTGTTAATTCATGCCCTAGAAAAGGTTATGCCTTCCATGTGTTTGTAAAAATGCTTAAGTAAATAAGAATTGTGTATTGTAATCTATTTGTGATCTAAATGATCAATTCATGATGTACCCACATGTTTAAAATAACTCCCATGCTAAAGCTATGTCATGTAAATGATTTGGTGGAATTCTAATGAGTATTGATTTGTGAAATTATATTACGTTAGCATGTATTCCCATTCATGTGTAAGCTTATGACTTGCAAATGCTTTATGAAATCCCTCAATGATAGTATTATGAATTGTTTACTATGGTCATGTGTTCAAGTATGTCACATCTCATGTATTTTTATGCAATCGAGTCCTGGGGGCATTAATACCCAATAATTTAGCTATGTGCCTAGAGCCAATGTTAATTTTCAAGATAATCTCAGTCAAGTTAGGACCAGTAGAATTCAGTCAAACTCAGCACTCAGGAAAATCGAGTAGTATTCAGTTCAGTCCTTAGTAACTCAGTCAGTTAACAGAATTCAGTAATATTCCATTAATCAACGAAATTCAGTGAACTCAGTCCAGTTCAGTTTAGTATACTCAGTTCAATGTCTATTCAGTTGGGAGTAGGATTCAGAATCAAGTGAATCCAAGGATGAAAACTCACTGGCCAACAGAGGGTGTGATTCTTAAAAGCAGTCCTTGTGTTCCAGAACTACGTAGCCAGTGTAGGTTAAGACATCAAAACCTGTCAGGTGAGGGTTGATGAGGTGGCTTAACCTGTCAGATAAGATTCCCACCATTATCATTAGTGTATCTGACAGATGAAGGTCACTCACAGCTTGTCCTTACCAGTGGTGCTGTATTGACACCCTTTCAATTGGTGTTATAGATTAGACCCCAACTTAATTATAATATATTATTTGGGCCATGTCGATTAGATGACTACCTTCCACAGTCACAATCTCAGTCTCAGACTTCAGTAAAGAACTCAGATAATTTTATAAATTTTAGGACTGTCATACAGTCACTCAGCTTAGTATGGAACTTAGCTAGTTCTATCAGAAACAGGACTATCAAAGATAGTCACTCAATATATAGTATATCTGTTATCAGTTATATCAGTTATAGTAATCAATGTTATTAGTAAACTCAGTATTCACAATCCTTATGACTTCAGTTACCGTTATGTATTTATGTATGTATTCTCACGTAGTCATGTTCATGTTATTTAGTCAGTTTATTTCCTGCATATGAATCCTTACATTCAGCCTTACCTCACTTTACGTACCAGTACATTCACACGTACTAATGCATACTTTTCTTTTGCGCTATGGTGTTTTATACCATAGGTTCAGACGTATGGGACCTAGAGCATTCTTAGCAGTTTAGACATTCAGCATGCATCAGTAGACTAGCAGTGAGTCCTCATCATTTGAGGATATTCTTTTATTTCATTATCTCATTAGATTCAGCATTTTAGTAGATAGAGTTAGTTGGGGGACTATCCCATCAACTCCTTATTCAGACAGTTCAGTTTAGAGGCTTTTCAGACAAGATGTTCAAATAGTATTTAGTATTTCAGTTATTGATGTTTTATCAGACTTTATCATTTTATTTTCATCAGTATTATAGTTTTGAACCTTATGCCATTTCAGCCCATTATTCTGTATTATATTATATTATTATTCTATTATTGTAGAAGGTATAAGTCATGGGTTAGCTTGTGGCCCTTTGAGATTATGAGCACCGTGTAGCGTCTGGGGTACAGACTCGGGGCGTTACAAACTTAGAATCAGAGCCTGAGGTTTAATAGAGTCCTAGGAATTCTGAAAGTCGTATCTAGTAAAGTCGTGTGCATGGGTGTATAGCGCACTACATTTATGTGCAGGAGGCTACAAGATGTTTTAGGAACAGTTTCCTTTCTTTCAGTATTCATATCATAAAAGTGAGCATGAGCTCCAGTTAAACTCTTAGTCCAATCCTTCTTTCTCTTCAATCTACAGAAAAATGCCTCCAAAGAGGACTCAGGGAAGAGAAATGGGAGATCAGCTAGCCCCTCAGCCTGATCAGCCTAATCCTTTAGGAAAACATGTCTTCCATGCAGAATTCAGAGCGTAATTCACTACTCTTGATCATTCATTTTCTACCCAGAATGAACGTCTAGTTGTTGTTCCGTCCAACCCAGTAGCCAATTCTGCTGCAGCTAGGATTCGGGACTTTACCCGAATGAATTCTTTTTTTTTTTCTAGGTTTAATATAGATGAGGACCCTCAGGAGTATCTTGATCAGGTGTAGAAGATTACTGATATTATGGGAATGACTGCTATCTAGAGTGCTGAGCTAGCTGCATATCAGTTGCAGGATGTGGCTCACACTTGGTTCAAATAGTGGAAAGTAGAGAGGGCTATAGATGCAGCGCCTATTGATTGGAAGGAGTTTGCCACTGCTTTTCTAGATAGATTCTTTCCCTTATAGCTAAGAGAAGCTAAGGTGTTAGAATTTATCAACCTCAGGCAGGGCAACATAACAGTGAAAAAGTATTCTCTCAATTTTACTCAACTAGCTAGATATGCTCCTCATGTGGTGGCATATAGCAGATCCCAAAAGAGTAAGTTTCTATCTAGAGTGAATGATAGCATGTTCAAGAAGTGCAGGATCGCCATGCTGATTAGTGAGATAGACTTATCCAGGCTAATGATCCATGCTTAGCAGATAAAGGAACAGAAGAATAAGAAGAGAGAAAAAAAGAATAAGAAAGCTAGAACAGGTAGCTTCAACTTCAGTCAGCCTAATTCAGAGGGTGGGAATTGTTATCAGTTCCACCCAAAGTCCTCAGTTCTACCTCCTTCCTCAGCCAGTGCTCCAGAATATCCCCGTAGGGTGCACCAGTTTTATTCGTGCATAAGAAAGACAGTTCTTTCAGATTGTGTATAGACTACCATCAGCTAAATAAGGTCATGGTAAAAAACAAGTATCCACTGCCCAGAATCAATGACTTGTTTGGCCAACTTTAGGGTGCCAGTTACTTCTCTAAGATAGACCTCAGATTAGGCAATCATCAGCTCAGAGTCAGAAAATGTGACATTCCAAAAATGGTTTTCCGAACTTGGTATGGTCACTTTGAATTCATAGTTATGTCATATGGTTTTACCAATGCCCCAGTAGTTTTCATGGACTTGATGAACCATGCGTTCAAGCAGTACTTGGACATGTTCGTCATAGTATTCATAGATGATATCCTTGTTTACTCCCGTAGTGAATATGATCATACAGACCATCTTAGAATAGTATTTCAGACTCTCAGAAATCATCAGTTATTTGCCAAATTTAGTAAGTGAAAATTTTGTCTAAGGTCAGTAACATTCCTTGGTCATATAATTTCCAGTTATGGCATTAGAGTTGAGCCTCAAAAGACTAAAACATCCTCCATTAGATATCAGGAGTTTCTTGGGTTTGGCTACCTATTACAGATGATTTGTTGAGGGATTTTCATTTATTGCATCCCCTATGTCCATATTGACTCAAAAGAAAGTCAAGTTCCAGTGGTCAAATTCTTGTGATAAGAGTTTTCAGGAGTTGAAGACTCGACTCACCTCAGCTCCAGTTTTGACTCTTCCAGATGGTCCAAATTGGTATGTCGTGTACTGCGATGCATCTAGGGTAGGTTTGGGTTGTGTCCTCAGGCAGCATGGTAAGGACATAGCCTACGCCTCCAAACAGCTTAAGTCCTATGAGAAAAATTATCCAACTCATGATCTTGAGTTAGCAGCAGTAGTGTTTGCCTTAAAGATTTAAAGGCACTACTTACATGGGGTGCATGTAGATATGTTCACAGATCAGAAAAGCGTCCAGTATATATACTCTCAGAAAGATCTTAATCTCCATCAGAGAAGGTGGTTAGAGATCTTGGAAGATTATAACATGAGTGTCCTTTATCATCATGGGAAGGCCAATGTAGTGGTTGATGCTCTCAGTAGATTGTCTATGGATAGTGTTGCTCATATTGAGGGAAGTAAGAAGAATTTAGCCCAGGATGTTCATTAGTTAGCTCGACTAGGTATTCGCTTAGTCGATTCAACAGAAAGTAGTGTGTGGGTTCAAAATAGTTCAAAATCATCTCTAGTTTTTGAGGTGAAGGAAATGAAGTATAGAGATCCCAGTTTAGTCAAGTTGAAGGAATCAGTCAAAGATTAGAAGGTACAGGTTTTCTCCTAAGGGGGAGATGGTATTTTACATTGTCAGGGTCGTCTGTGTGTGCCAGCTGTTGATGACTTAAGGTAGCGAATTCTTGCAGAAGTGCATGGTGCACATTACTCTATTCATCTAGGGGCCACTAAGATGTACCACGACTTATGGGAGATCTATTGGTGGAGTGGTATGAAGAGAGATATTGTAGAGTTTGTAGCTAAGTGCTCAACATGTCAACAAGTTAAGATTGAGCATCAAAAGCTAAGTGGCTTCATACAGGAGTTCAGTATTCCTACTCGTCGTTAGCATAATTCAGTTTGGGTCATTGTACACAAAATGACCAAATCAGCTCATTTCCTTCCAGCCCATACCTCTTATTCGATCGAGGATTATGCCAAAATCTACATCAGAGAGATAGTCAAATTGCACGGTGTTCCATTATTTATTATCTCAAATAGAGGTACCCTATTCACCTCTTATTTTAGGAAAGCATTCTAAAAGGGTCTTGGTACTTGAGTTTACCTCAATACAGCCTTTCATCCTCAGATCGATAGTCAATCAGAAAGAGCAATCCAGACTTTAGAAGATATGCTGCAAGCGTGTGTAATTAACTGTAAGGGTAATTGGGATGACCACTTTCCTTTGATTGAGTTTACATACAACAACAGTTATCATTCTAGTATTCAAATGGCTTCATTCAAATCTCTTTATGGTATGAGATACAGATCTCCAATTGGTTGGTTTGAAGTCGGTGAGGCCGCAATAGTAGGGCCTGACTTGGAATGCGATACCTTAGAGAAAGTTTAGTTAATCAGAGAGAGGCTCAAGACAACTCAAAGCCGATAAAAATCATACACAGATGTGCACAAAAAGGATCTCGAGTTCGAGACTGGTTATTATATGTACTTAAAAATCTCTCCCATAATAGGAGTGAAGAGGTTAGGCAAAAAGGAAAAACTCAGTCCCCGATAAGTCGGTCCCTTCAAAATTCTCAATCACTTTAGCAAAGTAGCTTATGAGCTTGAGTTGCCTTCAGATCTAGCTTTAGTCTATCCAGTGTTTCATGTCTCCTTGCTTAGAAAGTGCAAAGGTGACCCAGCTGTTGTATTCTTTATTAACAGTGTAGATATTCAGAATAGTCTCTCTTATAAGAAAATTCCAGTCAAATCCTTGACTATCAGATTCGCAGACTAAGGAATAAAAAGGTCCCTCTAGTCAAAGTTCTTTGGTAGAATCAATCCGTTAAGAAAGCTACTTGGGAAGCAGAAGCAGATATGAAAACCAAGTATCCTCACCTCTTCTCCGAAAACTCAGACCCAGCCCAAGGTAATAGCTTTCCTTAATCTTATTCCATTTCATGTTTAGATTTTAGTTACAAACTTGGTATTCAATTTCATGCTCAGTTTTCCATTTCAAACTTGGCATCATTTACCATTGTATGTTCAGTCACATGATCACGAGTCAGTCCAATCAAGTATTCATGTATCAAATGCATGATCAGCTTATCAGTACTCCCAGTCATAAATTTATATATCAGCTCAGTCATAAAATCATGCATCAGATATGCATGCTCAGTATGAATCTCAGTAATTTAGTAATGTCAATCATATAATCATGTTTCAGTTGTTCATGTTTAGCATGTACTTCAGCTTATTATTTCTCCCATCTTAGTCAGTCACATTTGAGGATGAATGTTCCCAAGGGGGAGATATTGTAACACCTCGCAAAATTTTTTAAGCTTAATTCAGTCCTTTAAGCTTGTCAAAGGGTCCCAGACTCAGAAAATTTCTACCTAAGTTTCCAGACTTAGTTTATTTTTAGCCTTTGAAAGTTGAAAATCTCATTTTGTGATCTTAATGTCCTTTAATGGTCTATACTTTTGTTAATTCATGATCAGGAAGGTCAAAAGGTGTTCCCAAAAAAGTTTTGAATTTTTCAGACCTCGTTTAGATCATGTTTAGAAGTCCAAAATAGTGGACCAACACTATCTTAGTGCACCACATCGCCTATCACGTTGGTTAATATTGTTTCCAGATTGCCAGTCAAAATTTTTGAGACACGATATGATCATGGTGCGATGCATCGAGTATCGTGTCGATAGTCGCATTGCCAAACGCATTAGTGCGCAGTTTTAGTCATTAAATGACCGCACCCTTAAGGGTAATTAAGTCATTTTCTCTCGACCTTCAGCCCTTATAACACAAAATTTAGCCCTCTTTTGGCTAAATACATTCATTATTTCACAAGTGCTCAAGAACAAGAAACCCCAGGTGATTAATTTCAATTCAAGAACTCAAGCTTTCTTCCATCAATCTTCAAAAAATTATAAATCAAGGTATGTAAAATGTTTATCCAAGGGTCTCTTCCACCCTTGGAGCTCAAGAAACCCTTTTCAAAATATGAATTTTGAATTCCATGTTGTGGGTTTGATTGTACATATGTTTACGTTGTGATATGATTTCCAAGGTTGAATCTTTGTTAAATTCTAATGACTTCATGTTAGCATGTGGATTGAATTCCCTAAATGTGAAGTTCTTAATATAGCCATTATGTATTAGTTGTTGATTCATGTCCTAGAAAAGGTTATGCCCTCCATATGTTTATAAAAATGCCTCACTAAATAAGAATTGTGTATTATGACCTATTTGTGATCTAAATGATGAATTCATGATGTATCCATATGTTCAAAATGACTCCCATGCTAAAGCTAAGTCTTGTAATGATTTGGAGAATGCTCATAAGCATGGATTTGTGAAATTATATTATGTTAGCATGTATTCCCATTCATGTGTAAGCTTATGACTTGTGAATGCATCATGAAATCCCTCAATGATAGTATTATTAATTGTTGACTGTGGTCATGTATTCAAGTAGTGTCATGTCTTATATATTTTTATGCTATCGAGTCCTGAGGGTATTTAATACCCGACAATTTAGCTATGTGCCTAGAGCCAATGTTAGTTTTCAAGATAACCTCAGTCAAGCCACGACCAGTAGAATTTAGTCAGACTCGGCACTCAGGAAAACCCAATTATATTCAGTTCAGTCCTAAGTAACTCAGTCAGTTAACATAGTTCAGTAATATTCTGTCAGTCAACAAAATTCAGTAAACTCAGTCCAGTTCAGTCTAGTATACTCAGTTCAGTGTCTATTCAGTTGGGAGTAGGATTCAACACCGAGTGAACCCAAGGATGGGAATTCACTTGCCAGCAGAGGGTGTAATTCTTAAATGCAGTCCTTGCATTCCAGAACTACGTAGCCAGCGTAGGTTGAGACATCAAAATATATCAAATGAGGTTTGATGAGGTGGCTTAACCTGTCAGATGAGGGTCCCACCATTCTCGTTAGAGTACCTGACAGATGAGGGTCACTCACAGCTTGTCCTTACCAGTGGCGCGGTATTGACACCCTTCTAATTGGGGTTGCAGATTGGACCAAAACTCAGCTATATTATCTTATTTGGGTTATGTTAGCTAAATTACTACCTCCCACGATCAGAATCTCAGTCTCAGTGTTCAGTAAAGAACACAGATAGTTCTACAAATTTTAGGACTGTCAGATACAGTCACTTAGCTCAGTACAAAACTTAGTTAGTTCTATCAGAAACAGGACTATCAGACACAGTCACTCAGTAAACAGTATATCGATTATGAATTATATCAGTTATTAGTAATCCATGTTAATAGTAAACTCAGTATTCAGAATCCTTATGACTTTAGTTACAGTTATGTATTTATGCATGTATTTTCACATAGTCATGTTCATGTTATTCAGTCAGTTTATTTCATGTACATAAATCCTTGCATTCTGCCTTACCTCACTTTGCATACCAGTATATTTACACGTACTGACACATACTTTTCTTTTGCACTGTGGTGTTTTATACTATAGGTTCAGACGTATGGGCCCTAGAGCATTCTTAGGTGTTCTGACATTCAGCCAGCATCAGTAGACTAGCAGTGAGTCCTCATCATTCGAGGATATTCTTTTATTTTATTATCTTATTAGATTCAGCATTTCAGTAGATAGAGTTAGTTGAGGGATTGTCCCATCAACTCCTTATTCTGACAGTGCAGTTCAGAGGTTTTTTAGACTAGATATTTAGCAGTATTCAGTATTTTAGATTTTGATGTTTTATCAGACTTTATTATTTTTTTTCATTAGTATTATAGTTTTGAATCTTATGGAATTTTAGCCTATTATTTCACATTATATCATATTATTATTCAGTTATTATAGTAGGTACCAATCATGGGTTAGCTTGTGGTCCTTTGGGGTTATTAGCACCGTGTATTATCTGGGGTACAGACTCGAGACGTTACAGACTTAGTGTTAGAATGCAAGGTCACCTTATTGAACAATGTCATTAAAATTTCCATATTGGTTGTCTACATATAACAAGTAGAGGATGGGATGAAAAATAAAAAGAAATCAAGGAGATGAAGAGTAAGAAGTTTCAATACTCAGATCAAAGTAGAGGTCAAAAAAATAGTGATGGTGATGGCAACAGTGGTCTAAGAAGAATGCTTGGGGAAAGTTTGGTGTCACTTTGTGGTTAGTAACCCCTATCCTAAGCCATCAGGTGATCATTATTTCTAGAATAATGATGGTCCTAGGGCAAAGGGTTCCTATTCTCAAACTAGTAGAGCTCAGTTAGATCCATCCTAGTCTCAAACTAGTAGAGCTCAGTCAGATCCATCTTATACTCTTTGTAATTTTTGTGGACAAGTGCATCATAGATTTTGTAAAGAGGGGAGAAATATGTTTTTTAAGTGTTGTCATTTGGGTTACCTGTAGTGGGATTATCCATCAGCCAAGGTTTCCATTAGGCTAGTAAGGTTCTATTTGCTGTTTTTTCAGCTCCTACACCAAAGGGTGCTACTTCTGGATCAGGCATTGATCGGAACCACCTTTATTTTCTTGCCAGTCTTCAAGAATCTAAAGTTTCTCCTAATATTGCCACTAGTACATTATAACTATTTTCTCGTGATGTGTATCATTTTCTCAATCTAGGGTCTACTCTTTCTTTTTGTGACCCCATGTGTGGCTATTCATTTTGATTTTTATACTGAATGTATTTTTGATCCCTTTTCTATGTCAACCCCAGTGGGTGACTTTATTATTGCTAGAAGAGTCTATAAGGGTTATGTGTTATAAATCCATAGTAAAGAGACATTAGTGGATCTAATAGAGTTGGACATGTTAGACTTTGATGTGATTTTTGGGATGGATTGGTTGTACTCGTGCTATACGTCTCTTGATTATAGAACCCAAAGGGTCAATTTCTAATTCATGAATAAACCAGTGATTGAGTAATAAGTTAGTTCCCTAGTACCTAAGGGCAGATTCATTTCGTATCTTAGAGCCTGGAGGTTGATCTCCAAGAGGTGTCTATACTATTTAGTTCATATTAAGGATTCTAACTCAGAAGGTCCTTTATTACTGTTTATTTCCATGGTTAATGAATTTCCTGGGGGTTTCCCTAATGACCTTCCTAGTATTCTTCCCTATGGGGAAATTGATTTTTAGATTGATCATCTTTTGGACACTCGTCCTATTTCTATCACTCCCTATAGAATGGCTCCGGATTAGGTGAAAAAAATTAAGGAGTAGTTGAAAGACCTTCTTGATAAGGGTTTAGCTCATCCTAGTATTTCCCTGTGGGGTGCTCCTATGCTCTTTCTACATAAGAAGTATAAGACCCTTCAGATGTGTATAGATTACCGTCAGTTGAATAAGGTAAAGGTGAAGAATAAGTATCCTCTTTATAGGATTGATGACCTAGTTAATCAGCTTCTGGGTGCTACGTACTTCTCTAAGATTGACTTTGGTCGGGTTATGATCAGTTGGGGATTTGAGAAGTCGATATCCCTTAGACTATATTCCAAACTCGGTATGGTCATTTTGAGTTCTTGGTGATGTCCTTGGGTTTGACTAATGCACCGACTGTATTTATGGATCTTATGAACCAAGTATTTCCTCAGTTTCTGGACTTCTTTATCATCATATTTATTGATGACATCTTGGTGTACTCTAAGAGTCGGGTGGATCATGCTGATCATCTCTGCTTAGTGTTGTAGACCCTCAAAGATTAGTGGTTGTATGCTAATTTTTCTAAGTGTGAGTTTTAATTGAATGTTGTGATGTATTTGGGCCTTGTGGTGTCTAGTGGGGGGAAATAATGGATCCACAGAAAGTTGAGGTAGTTAAGAAGTGGCCTAGACCAACGACTCTAACTAAAATTAGGAGCTTGTTAGGTTTAGCCGATTATTATAGGAGTTTTGTGGAGAGTTTCTCATCTATTGTGGCCTCATTAACTAAATTGACTCATAAAATGGTAAAGTTCTTATGGTCAGATATTTGTAAAGGTAGTTTTGAGAAGTTGAAAGATAGGTTGACTTTGGCTCTAGTTTTGACTCTAACTAAGGGTTCTAAGAGTTTTATGGTTTATTATAATGTGTCCCGCATGGGCCTGGGCTGTGCATTGATGTATCATGGTAAGGTTGTGTCCTATGCTTCTATATAGTTAAAATTTCATGAGAAGAATTACCTAATGCAAGACTTAGAATTATTGGTTGTGGTTTTTGCTTTAAAATTTGGCATCATTAATTGTATGGAGCTCATGTTGACATCTATTTAGATTATAAGATCCTTCAATATGCGTTTACCTAGAAGGAGTTGAATCTCAGGTAGAGAATATGGCTTGAGTTGCTCAAGGACAATGATATAAGTTTTTCTTAACATCCAGGTAAAGCCAACGTGGTTGCTGAATCTCTTAGTAGGTTATCTATGGGGAGCTTATCCTATGTTAATGAAGAAAAGCAAGAATTAGTAAAGGATATTCAATAGTTGGCTAATTTTGGAGTTTTTCTCTTGGACTCTAGGGATGGAGGTATATGGTACAAGAGATGGTGAAGTCATATCTTTGTGCCAAGGTGAAAAAGAAGCAGGTTTGGATCCTATCTTAATGCAAATTAAGGGCGACGTGGGTCAGCAGAAAGTGATAATTTTTAACATTTGTGGTGATGATGTCTTGAGATACTAAGGACGGTTATGTGTCCCTGATGTTGTTGGGTTGTGAGAAAGGATCTTAGTTGAGGCTTGCGAGTTAAGGTATATTGTTGATCCTAGCTTGATGAAGATATACCATGATTTGAAAGAGATCTATTTATGAAATAACATAATGCTGGATGTGGTGAATTTTGTTGCCAAATGTAGGGTTTGTCAACAAGTGATAGTGGAGAACTTGATACCTGGTGGGCTATCTCAAAAGATTGAGTTACCCGAATAGAAATGGGAAGTGATTAATATGGATTTCTTTACTGTTCTTTGACAGTCCTGCCATCAGTTCGATTCGATTTGGGTCATCATGGATAGGATGACCAAGTTTGCTTATTTTCTACCTGTGAGGACTAATTACTATACTGAGGATTATACAAAGTTGGCCACTCACGATATCGTTAGGTTGCATAGTCTACCTATTTCTATTATATCTGATCACGATACTCAGTTCTCCTAACACTTTTGGCATTCCTTTCAGAGAGGTTTAGGAACTAAAGTAAACCTTAGCACCGCTTTCCACCCTCAGATGGATGGACAAGCGAAGAAGACCATTCAAACTTTAGAGGATGTGCTAAGGTCCCGTGTGCTTGACTTCAGTGGTAGTTGGGTTGATCATTTTGCCCTCATAAAGTTTGCGTATAATAATAGTTGTCACCCAAGTATTTGGATGGATCCTTTTGAGAATCTTTATGGTAGGAGGTATATGTCTTCTATGTGTTGGTTTGAGGTTGGCAAAAATAGATTGTATGGTCCCGACTTGGTCTGCCAAGCCATGGAGAAAGTGAAAGCGATTTGGGACAGGCTTATGACTACTCAGAGTCGCCAAGAGTCCTATGCAGATATAAGGCAAAGGGACTTAGGATTTGATGTAGATTATTTGGTGTTCTTGAATGTGTCTCCCATGAAGGGAGTGATGTGGTTAAGAAGGAAGGGAAAGCTCAGTCCCCTTTATGTTGGTCCATACTAAATTTTGAAGTGAGTGAGCAGTATAACTTATGAGTTAGATTTGCCTCCGAGATTAGGTTCCCTTTATCAGGTCTTTCATAATTCGATGTTAAGAAAGTGTGTGGGTGATTCTTCAACGTAGCTCCATTGGAGAGTGTTGGTTTTTAAACTACTTGTTAAATGAGGAAGTCCAATTGACATTTTGGATCAGCAAGTCTGTCGGTTGTGGACCAAGGATGTTGTCTTGATGAAGGTACTATAGAGGAACCAAAAGTATGAAGAAGATACTTGGGAAGTTGAAAAGGACATGAAATTCAAATACCCATTCTTATTCCCCAATCCAGATACTCGTGCTTAAGGTATATGTTAATCTTACCATCTTTGTTTTCTATCTTTGTTAATATTAAGTATACTTGTATTCAGTGTTAAATCATGCTCAGGGGTGCCTTGTCTCATCATTCAAGGACGAATAGTCCTAAGGGCAGAGTATGTAACACCCTGGAATTTGGATCTTGTAAATTTCCGAGTTTCTGGACTTACTGCCCAAATGATGACCCTCTTTACAATTCATCATGGGTCATTATGGTCTTATGTACCAAATCATAGCCTATCCAGTATGTTGACCTAAAGTTTTGTTATGACTACGACTAAGGGTTACGAGTTTTAAAGACTCTAATTGAATTGTATGGTCCCATTCGTAGCCAAACCAGTATGATGCCCAAAGTATTTTATCATGACTAAGACATAGACTCTACAAGTCGTAGGGTCTCATAATGAGTCGTGGGGTGTGAGTCATAGTGTTACTAGAAAGATATTTCTCAGCTAATGTCCAGGCTACTACTCGTGGTGACGAGCCGTAGTGAGTCCTTACGAGTCGTATAGTGATACGTAATCACTGGCGATCATTTTTTAGCTTTTAAATAAGGGTACTTTGGACATTTCCGTCTTTACCCACATAATGCCCACAACCATAAAACACCCATGGGATGTTATTTTCGACACTGTAGCACTGACAACACTCTCTCAAACTCTCTAAATTCTCTTAAGAAAGATACGTAATGTTTCCAAGAAGGTGGTTATCTAATGGCTTAAGGGTGGATTTCTCTCCATAAATCTTGGTATTTCAAGCATGTTACTCTTCCTCAACTATAACATTGAGAAATCATATGTTTTAAATAGTTTTTCATGTGGTTTTGACATTGGTTTTGTAACATGGGTTGGGTATTTTGAATAATTGTTGTTTATATCATGTTTCATGCTTACATATGCATTGTTTATATCTTAATTAGAGGTTTTAAAATCAATTTGATGGATGGGTATGTGAATAAATTAGAGGATTGTGATTTCCCCAAATTTTTGTAAATATTGATAATTGAATTGGTAATAACCCCAACCTAACTTTGTGAAAGTGGTTTGTTTACGAGTAAAAAAATAGCGTTGAACAATTTTTGGCAGCAGTTGCATGATATAAAGAGGTATTTGAAACACAATGGTTTGAATTACTAAACAAAGGGAGTCGGTATTCCCCCACCTTGTATTAATGACCAAAGAGAGCTGTTAACCCAAGTTAATGGAATTGTGATGGCATGTTGATGTTAGCTTACAAGTAAAGTTGGTATGACAATACCAACAGTGTATGCCTGAATGTGTATTATGGTTCAATGAATGGGAATGTGTGATAAATATTTCAATGGGGCTTAAAAAGGGTTATGTAGTTGGGCATAAAAGTTGCAGTCTCAATGGACCAATACTGGAAATCGCATTTACCGGGGGAGGGGGGGTCAAAATGGCCTAGGGTTCGAGTCTCCTTGATTATAGCCGGTGGTTCGTGTCCACCTTATTATATGATTGGGAGGTTCGAGTCCCCCGTAATATATTACATGAGCGGGTGCTTAAGTTACCTTAGTATATGGTTGGTAGGTTTGAGTTCCCCGTGCATATATATGAGATTATTCTTCGATTCACGAGGCTACACAACCTAGGGCTCGACCAGGGGGTGATAGTTGTAGCTCATATAGCTCGTGGGTACTGATGTATGACAGTCAAGCTACGCAATCAAAGCTAAAGTTTTAAAGTGCATGCTAAGCCTTTTTCCTTATCCCAGCATTTTAAATAGGTCAAAAACATTAACAGGCAAGGCATGATCTTTCATTTTGACACCTCAAGTGAACTGTGTTTATTTTAAACGCCTAAAATTTCTATAAAGTGTGTCATTTTGGTGCCTTTTAGCATCAGCTATGTGCGTGCGACTCAATCTCTTTCAACATGGGTTAAATTACCAATTAATTTGTCCCATCTCATTTTAAATTGCCACATCATTATATACACCCACAATTAGTTTATTTTTAAAAAAAGTCCAAAACACATGGCAATTGTGTCCAAGGAATTAATGACACGTGTTTGATTGATCAAATAATTTCACAAAAGCCCCCTCTCCACCCAACCTTATTTGAGATTAAACTCCATTAATAGAGGTTAAATTTTTCAATAATGATAAACATATCCTCATTCTCTAACGATGATAAATCTGCATTAATAGCTTCACAAATTTCAGATATATGACAAAAAATTATGGAGAAGGGGGAGGTCAGTGTTAAATTAGAAAATAAATTAATTAAAGAAAATATAAATACAATTGGGAGTTGATTGGAACTAGAATTTCATATATATGACTAAAAAATATGGAGAAGGAAGAGGTCAATGTACAATTAGAATATTAATTAATGGAAGAAATCTTAACTACGATTGGGAGTTGTTCGAAAGAAAACATAGATACTTTACCGGGTGGGTGCTTAAATGTGGATCTTTGCAAATCAAATTGTATTTTAATAATATTCTTTAAGAGTTAATTATCATATTGATACAATACTTTACTTTTCATTTTTAATTAGGAACTCAATTTTATTAGTTCCTTTAAAGAGTTTGAGTTTTTAAAAATGGTTAAAATAATAGGATGAGAAAATGGGGAAGAAGAAGATAAAATTAAATAAAAAATCGGATAAAACAAGGTTGTCACGTGCCTAAACATAAGTGTAGAACATTCACTTTGCCATGCCATTGAAAGGTGCCAAAATGACACAATTGGTGGATGGTTTAGGTTTTTAAAATAAACACAGTTCACTTGAGATGCCAAAGTGAAAGTTCGTGCAAAGTTGAAGGACCTGGTGATGTGTTTGTCCTTTTATATAGGTATATATGTATGAATACATGTATGTGAACATGTACATGAAGTTGAACTAGATTTTGAATTTATTACTTTATCCTTATCACTAAGTTACATACTAGCGATCAACCTACTAACAGCCACCGAACGTTGTATTCCCACATGATGTAGGCACCAGAGATACTTCTACTTTTTCTACGCAATGTTAGGTGGATCATCTTAGTTTGCGATCATTTGCGGTGAAGTAGTGAGCTTCCATTCTCTGAAAGACGTGATCATTCCATCGGTCTCCTTCCATAAACTAGAATTAAAGAGTTCACATTAACATTTTCATTATCATTATCAGGGTCGGGGTTATGTCTCGAGATAGATTATTTTTTATTTATTAGAGGCTTTATGGATATTATTGTAGACTTGGGTATTGGTTACTGGTAATTGATTTTTGGTTACCGGTTAATGATTCTCGATTGTGGACAAACCTTAAATATCTTGTAAGTTGTTAAGCATATTGTCTTTGTTATTTGTTTGAAATTCAGTCTTTGCAAGTGTTATATACTATTTGACTAGGCAAAGGGGTGGTCTCTGCTCATCGATGAGGACTTGAGATACCCGTTATGGTCAGGCCCTGGTCCAGGTCACTATACCAACTTAGTTGAGTTACTATAATTTGTTAGCAATCGCATTATGTCTTCTTGGAGGGTATAGTTTGGAAGACACCATGGGTTTCACTCATTTGATATAGATACAGTTTCTGAGTCTTTTCTAGGGTAGTTTGTGCCCTTCAAATTGAAGGACCAGTAGAGATATGAGTTTCATCAATTGGATTAGGTCTCTATGACTATAATAGAGTATGCGGCTTATTTTTATTCAATGGTTAGATATTCCAACACTAGAAGTTCCACCGAATTAAAGAGGATAAAGATGTTTGTTAAATGTATTACTAGTTATTATCAGTTGGTCATGACTCAGTTAGTGGTTTCTTCTGTTTCCTTTTAGAGTATAATGGACCATGCATAGATGATTGAGACTATTCACTAAGGTATGCAAGGTGGTAGTGAGGGCATGAGAATAGAGCAATTTTGATCGTCATGCATCCCAAGGTGGGGATTTCTCGAGTAAAAGCTCTCGTAATTATCATACCAGTAGGTTCAGGCAGCTTTGCAGAGTTCAAAATATGGATTTTTAGTTTTTGAGACTTTAAGTGGTCAGAGATCAATCCATGTAGGCTGACGTTCATAATTTGGTTCATCAACTTGTGAAGGTAATTATGGTTCTTTTGAGATCTCCTAGTGTTATTCTTCTAGTATAGGCTTTTTTTGTCTGATGAGCATGGTCACTTAGCAATGAATTATCCCCAGCGTGGGATTTTTTCCCAATATGTATCTCAGTTTCAACATTATCTGAATCTAGTGATAGTACTTTGAGGTGGTACATAGAGTAGTGGTGGTGGTTCTAAAGGTAGGTCTCATAGAGCTTATGGTGTTAGATGAGGAGTTGGTTGGTTTGGTAGAAGACGTGGTTAGTGCAATGCTTTTTTTAGATACCTAAGGTAGAGACCTCAATTATAGTGATTACAGCTTTTGCCCTAGTTTGCCATCGCCATGCTATAATACTATTTTTCCCTAGGTATATATTTTATTATGTGTCTACATATTTTGCTACTAGTATTGATGTTATGTATAAGTCCCTTGTTATGCTTATATCTACCCCCAAAGGTGATTCATTAATGCTAGATTGAGTGCACTAATCATGTGTTATAACCTTCTCAGGATGTGAGACTTAGGTGGAATTGATAATCCTTTATGTGGTTGATTTTGATGTCATTTTTGGTAGGTATTGGTTGGATCCTTATAATTCAATTTAGGATTTTTTTTTACCATGAACATAACTTTAACTATTTTGTTATTTTGAGGTTAGAATGGAAAGGTGCTCCTAGCTTATGTCCAAAGGGTATTATATGTTTTCTATGTGCTCGTCGGATGGTAGAAAAGGGGTGGCTTTCCAATGTGTGCTATGTTCTAGATGCTAGAGTTGATTCACCACCTCATATAGTTTTATTGTAGGTTGTTAAAGTGTTCGTGGACATGTTTTCTACGAAGCCATTGATATGCCTCTAGACTGGGATATTAATTTTTCTATTGATTCTGACCTGGGCACGAAGCCTATTTCCATTCCTCCATATAGAATATCCCCAACAGAGTTAAAGAAATTAAATGAGCAATTAAAGTATTTGTTGAATAAGGGTTTTATTAGATCGAGTGTGTCTCCTTGGAGTGTTATTCACTTATCTTTAAAGAAGAAATATAAATCCATGAGTTTCATGTGTATTGATTATTGACAATTAAACATGGTAACTGTCAAGAACAAGTATCCTATTCATTGTATCAATAACTTGATTAATAAACTTGAGTTTGTTTTAGTATTTTCGAAGATTAATTTGAGATTTTGTTAGCATTAGTTGTGGATTAGAGCTTTAGATTTTCTAAAGATAGCTTTTTCAATATGGTATGACTATTATGAGTCCTCGGTGATGTCTTTTGGGTTAACTAATGCCCCTGTGGTGTTTATGGATTTGATGAATATGTTTTATGGACTTATCATAATTCTATTGTAATTTTGTTCATTGGTGATATCTTGATTTATTCCAATAATAAGACTGACCATGTGTATTTGAGGACTGTACTTTAGAAATTGAGAGATGACAATTTGTATTTCAAGTTCTAAGTGCATGTTTTGGTTGGATTCTATTTATTTCTGGGGCCATCTTGTGACCAAATACAATAATATGGTCGATTCGGTCAAGGTTGTAGTTTGTGATTTGGCTAAACCTATTTCTCCTATCAAGATTTGGAATTTTGCTGGGTTAGCAGGCTATTATCAATTCTTCGTGCAGGTTTCTCTTCTATTACGCCACCTGAGATTAAGTTGATTTAGAAAAAGATGGGTTTTCAGTTGTTGGATACTTATGAAGAAAGATCTCAAAAGATCAAGGAGTTGTTAACTTCGGCTCCTATCTTGACTTTTCCCAAGAAAGGTATGGGTTTACCATGTTTTGTGATGCTTTTGGAATTTTCTTTAGTGGTGTATAGATGTGTCACGACCCAATTGCTCAAGTCATGATGACACCTACCATAATCCACTAGTAACTAAGCCAATCCATAATCTGAAACAGCTATTAATGGACTATCCAAAGAAATGAAATGAAATAGGGGAATAAATATGATAACAAGAACAATCACTATTGGAAATTATCTCTATATCAACAAACTTTTTAGCGACAGTCAAAAAAGCATTCTAATAGGTGGTTTATTACAACGATTTCAAGCGTTGCTAAAAATAATTGTTTTATTAGCTATAATTAACACGATAATCATGCTTTTGACATTAAGCATTGCAATAGATAAATAAAACAAGCAATAGCAACGCTCCATTTTTAGGGAAAATTTATTAAGTCGCCAAAAAAAAGTATTTTAATAAATCTCCCAGCAAACATTCAATTGCTAAACCTACTCCACTTGCTACATTTCAATCGACGGCCGGGAGATCGGCGATCGCTAAATTTCTTCCAAGGAGTTTCTGCTTGTGGTGAGCTGCCGGTGGTGAGCTTAGCTTCCACGTTGTGAGCTGTCGGTGCCAGCGGTATTTTCTGTGGGAAAAGAAGAAGAGGGGAAACAACATATTTGTGATTAGGTGATCTGCATTAAAGTGATAGATAAATCATATTTGCGATTAGGGCTAATTTCGCACTTCAATTTCTCTCAAATTTGCACTTCAATTTGGGGATTTTTAGGTTAGTATATTCTTCTATTTGACCTAATTTTTGGGCATTTTGGGTTTTACTTTATGTCTTCTGAATTATGTGACGATTTTAAGCTTGTTTCTTTTACTTTATGTCTTCTGAATTATGTGATGATAAATGATTATATATTGATTATTGCTTATGTGGGTTTAATACACTGGTGGCCTTTTAATCAATTATAAAATGTGATATGCATGGAAACCACTTGCTGAGTGTGGTATGTGTGGTCTCTTAAATAGTAAATTTGACGCACATATATTGGTTATTCTTGTTCATATTTTCAAGTATCTTGTTGCGCTTAAACTGCTTTGAATAGAAGAAACCTTCATTCTATCCGTTCAAATTGAGTGCTTCTTTTGATTTTATGAGGTTAGACTAAACTCTTTATTGTTATTACTCGTATCATTTTTTAATCTTCTTGAAAAACAAATGAGAGTAGTAATACTCTATATGTAAAAATATAAATCTACATGAAAAAATAGCATTTTGAAGCGCTATTATTTATCTCACCTTTTTAACATAAAACATAATTGGTTTCTTACTAACTAAATTCATGTGATTCTCTTTCCTTGTTTTACTGTTGGTGCTGATATCAAGCTGTGGAATTGTGTGAATACTTCTATTTGACTTTATGAAATGCTAGTGTAAATTATTCAGGTTCCTAGGGAAGTGCCTAGTGCAGCTACTTCTCAGAAATGCATCCGAACAAATGATATTGAAAATGTGGGTTGAACAAACCGACATCAAACATTCTTTGAGATGCTTGGAAATTTTAGTTTTGGAGATTATTTTAAGAAGGAAGCTATTAAATGGGCATGGGAGCTCTCCACCTCTGAGTTCAATAAGTTGTGTTTATGCAGTCTCATAATCAGCTACTTTTTGTGCTATTTGATTGAAGTATGATGATACCATGTATCCAAGTATTCAGCATATTTTCTGCTTATATAGACCCCTTCTCAAGAATTAGAAGATTAGTAATTTAGAATGCCATAAATTTTTGAGACAAATGCATCTAAAACGTTGTTATATGATGGTTTCAGGCGTATAATTAAGGACAGAAATGAACTTGGCTGTTTGTTGATGACTTTTTTTTGTTCAAATAGAGACCCTTTAACAAACAATTAAAATTTTTTATTATCCTTCAAGCAAATGTGAAATGGAGTGCCTTACGGCAGAGGGCTTACTGTCAAACTACACAAGTTTATACTCTTTTGATTAGCTGCTTAGGTTCTACCTTTTGTATTCTTATGTGAGTCTAATAAATTAACACATTTAACATTCCCAGTTGGGTCAATATTTCTAGCCTTTATAATGGAATGAGTGATAGCTGGATGTATGAAAGATAAGCTAAGTGCTACATCTGCATATATGTTCTGGTTACCACCTCTTGAAAATATAGCCTACATCTCCTGGAAATAATTCAATAAATCTTTCTATATTCTGCATTTTGATGAAGAACTAACTGCATATATCATCTGGCTCTTTCTTGCACGAGACTCAAATATGAGTAGAATTACGCACCTTACAAGAGAATGGCCAAACATACTTCCATATAATTACTAAATTTTACAAGACAAATTTTCCATCGTATTTTTTAACCTTCTTGCTGCTGCATCTTTTAAGAAAACACAATACTTACATCCATCTATGCAAACATATGCATAGTTTCACCAATTTTTGTTCTTTGCACTGTAAACAACTGACTGTCAAATAGTCTTTGCCTGTAGAGATGGATGCCAGCTGATAGATTATGGATTAGCGTTTACGATGATGATGATGAAACTTTTGCATTATGGCATGATGAGGTACACACTTAAGGATTTGTCTGATGATTTATATTAGTGTAGTGGTTTTATCAAATCCTCGTGCAATTAACTAGATATGTATGGTATGTACCTGGTAAATAAATGCAGGAGCACGACTTTCTGCTTAGACCGAACAGACGTGTATTTTTGAGTGAAGAGAAGCTTATCAGACAACTAAAATACTATACTTAAGGGGCCCTAAAATACGTATACTATGTTCATATTATGAACTGCCAATGTATCATCAAGCTTAGATGAGTTTCAAGGCTGAAAAATATGTCTCCACCATTATGGCTTAGGTTCCATGGGGATAACTCAGTTAATGACTTAAAAAAAACACTTTCTTTTTGATAAGTTAGACGAACACAATTTTTTGTTCAACAACCTCAGCTTAACACTTTAACTCAAAGAAACCTCTTCTACTTTGGAGTGCGTGCTCAAAATAGGAGAAGTCTGTTGCAACAAGGTTTTAAGAATAACTGCATGTAATTCAACATTTGATCTTAAATGAAATATCTTTGGCCTTTTTATGGTCTTCTACCCTCTAACCTTCAATACTTACAGATAGCACTCTACTATGAGAACCCAAGCAGAAGTGCTAACACAGTTATCCTTGTTTCGTGCTATAGCTAGGTGTTTTTACGGAGAGAATAAAGACTCAGAGAAGATGACAACTTCTGGACAAGTGGAGTTACTGGTCCCTGGGGTCCATGCTCTGAACTTTATTATGATTTCCATCCTGAGAGGGGCACTTCCAATGTTGTAAGTATGACATGTTTAACATGCACTTTTGCCCTTTCATTTTAATTTCATGTTCAGGTGAGGTGGTTACACTATCTTTTCTTTTTGTTTTTCTTTCTGTTTTGCTTTTTTATTTGCTCCTCTTCATTCTGTCTAACCCTGTGGTCTAAATATCAGGATCTTGGAGATGATACAAGATCTATAGAGTTATACAACCTTGTTTTTATGCAATACAATAAGAAGGATGATGGTTCGCTTGAGCCT
The DNA here is from genome assembly GCF_002878395.1 of Capsicum annuum. Taxonomy (NCBI): domain Eukaryota; kingdom Viridiplantae; phylum Streptophyta; class Magnoliopsida; order Solanales; family Solanaceae; genus Capsicum; species Capsicum annuum. The sequence goes on along the minus strand of NC_061122.1, from coordinate 137,882,182 downwards.
TTAAAGTAAAAGAATATAGATACTGGACTTGGTTTAGAGCGTGTGGCCAGGATTCTGCAGAAGGTAATCGTGAGACAACAACATTTCTGAATGACTATAGGAACAAATTAGGTATCGAATCTCTCTTTTCTTTTGCTACTAGGTTTTGCGGCAAAGAAAACCTCCCATGATTTGGATTTATGATAATTTTGCCTCATATACTATTTTCAAGGTATCAGAATCTAGTCAACCTCCCTCCCTCCCAAACGAATCCAAAAAAAAGGATTAACATAGAGGTTCTCTTTATACTCACAGGTTCCCAATAATTACGAAACTGACTTAGTATTTCCCATCATAGAGAAGGCTGCAGAATTGGAAAATGTCTCATATGCTCTTGCGGATTATTCTTCAAAAACAAAGCTTAAAGTACGTTGCATCTGAAAAATTGTAATATTTGTACAAGTCTTTTGTTTTTGAACTGATTTACCTTCCAATATGTTGAAAGCCTTCTAATTCTGATCAATCTAGATAATTGGAGATCATATGCGTGCAGTTGTTTATCTGATATCTGATGGTGTCAACCCATCAAATATTGGAAGGGGATATGTGGTACGTCGCCTCATTAGAAGGGTTGTTAGAATAGGAAGGTTACTTGGTGTAAAGGGAGATGGAATGGATGATCTTCAAGGAACATTTTTGCCAATTCTTGCCAAAAAAGTGATTGAACTAAGCACCAATATAGATGCTTATGTGAAGAAAAGATCATCCCGCATATTTGAGTAATTGCGAAGGGAGCAGCTTCGTTTTGTCTTGACTCTATAAAGGGGAGAAAAACTTCTTGAACAGATGCTGGCAGATGCATTATTAAATGCTCAGGGAACTGGGACTGCACCCTATTTATCGGGCAAGGATGCATTCATATTGTATGACACTTATGGATTTCCAGTGGACATAACAAAGGAAGTTGCTGAAGAACGTGGAATTAGTATAGATATGAATAGCTTTGACATAGAAATGGATAAGCAAAGACAGCTATCTGAGGCATATGATAGAGTTAAACTAGCAATTGAAAATGGTTCCAACCTTGCTGAAGATATCCTTGATACTGAGTTTATTGGATACAATACTCACCATTCCAAGGCACTGGTTGAGGGTTTTTTGGTAAATGGTAGTCCAATAGCACAAGTTTTCAAAGGAAGTGAAGTAGAAATTTTGCTGAACAGGACTCCATTTTATGCTGAGTCGGGAGGCCAAATTGGGGATAACGATTTTCTATCCATGAAAGAGGTTGAAAATGAACAAAAAGTTATTGTGCATATAAAAGATGTCCAAAAATCTATGGGTAGTATATTTGTCCACAAAGGGACTATTACAGAAGGTACTACAGAGGTTGGCCGAGAAGTAGAAGCTACTGTTGATCTAAACTTGAGAAAACGGTCCAAGGTATTATGATATATAATATAGAAAATGAATGGATATGCATCATATTAAGGAAAGAAAAAACTATTAGATATGAGATTCTATAGTAGCATGGATTCCTGCATTATTTGCTTTAGCCTCGCTATTGCATTTCAATTTTTGTTGATCTAAGCCATTTGTCTCCAGAAAATTTTCGTCTAATAAGTTTATTTATTCTTATGTTGTGCTTCTTTTCAGGTTCACCATACAGTTACTCATTTACTTCAATCAGCACTCAAGAGTAATTGGTCAGGAAACATCTCAAGCAGGATCAATGGTTGCTTTTGATCGTCTTAGATTTGACTTCAACTTCCATCGACCTCTTCTAGACAAGGAACTCGTAGAAATTGAAGGTTTGATCAACCAATGGATCGGTGATGGAATGATTCTGGAAACAAAAGTCATGTCTTTGACTGATGCAAAAGGAGCTGGGGCAATTGCAATGTTTGGAGAAAAATATGTAGAACAGGTGGGGATACTTACCATTTTATGTTAAGAGTGTGATGATTATAGAACAAGGGAGATTCTTCTGGATGCTATCTTTTTGCTAATCTTTGCTATTAAAGCTTATATGGAGCGACCAACATTCCTCTTTTATGAGTAGGTGAGAAATAGAGATTAGAATGTACACCAGTCCATTCTGAGGATTAAGTCTCATAGTGAGATTTTAACCATGTATTAAAGTTCAACTTGTTTGATTCTTGTCTTCCCTAATGAAAAACTATATAGGTACGTGTAGTCGAGGTTCCTGGCGTATCAATGGAATTATGTGGTGGCACCTATGTCAGCAATACTGCTGAGATACGTGGCTTCAAAATCATATCAGAGCGGGGAATTGCATCAGGAATTAGGCGAATTGAAGCTGTAGCCGGAGATGCTTTCATTGAGTATGTCCTTACTAGAGATAACTACATGAAGCAGCTATGGAGTAACTACATGAAGCAGCTATGCTCCACTCTCAAAGTAAGGCTTCATGAACTCCTTTGTAGTGGAAGATTTCTTCTACATTTTTCTTGTTCAACATGTTATTGGGGATAACACTATGGCTATAATAACTGCAAGTGAATCAAGCAAGGTTTCAATGAAAATTGTTCTTCAAGAAAATAATTTTTGGAGAACAAATATTAGGAAAAGATTGTGTGGATCATTTTTTTGATAATATTTGTTGCTACTTCTTTATTAATTTTTCTGAAATTACTTTTTTGTTGTTTCTGAAAAGTGTTTTGATTTGATTCTCGAAACCACACACTTGTTTATGTGTGGTGTATTGACTCATTTTATAGGTTTGAAATTAGTAATAACTTGTGATATGCGTTTGTCGGGGTTATTGGAAACAACTTCTCTACTTCACCTAAGGTAGTGGTATGGTATGCGTACACTCTACCCTCTTTAGACTCCCATTATGTGGGAAGACGCTGGGTATGTTGTTGTCTTATATGTAATGTAATTTTTTACTTTAATTATGATAAAGGAATGTTAAAAGGATATTTTGGTAAAGTTCCAGAATTATTAAGTCATTCGGGGTCATTTTGGGACCTCGAAGTAGTAATTGGATGGGATTTACCCATGTTGCTGCCACGAGCCCACTTTGACAGTTCACATCCTTAGTGATTCTAATCTTTTTATGTGATCATTTAAGTGCTAATTTATATTATTTTGTTCTCTTTTTATAGGTGTTTAAAATGAAGAAAGAGATGAAGAAAGTGATGAAGACATAGACCTTACTTGAGAAGATTTTTGGGTTGTGGATAAATGCTCTAATATCAATAGTTTTGTGTTGATTTTCTTGAAACTTATCGCTACTCGAACTTTCTAGCATGTAAAAACTTAACTAATCATTTGGACTTGATTATATTTTGCTTTTGATTTAAATTACTTGTTGCACATTTTGAATTATGAGATTATTAATGAAAGATTTTGTTTTATGATGTGTATATATTGTGTTATAATTTCTTATGTATGTAAATAAAAATTTACATTAATACAAGTGATTATTTATATAAATCGTTTCAATTTAATAACCCATGGCAATAATTGCTGCAATAGATCAATAATCCATTGCAATTGGTAGTCAAAAAGTATTGCAACAGAATAATAAAAGCATCGCAATAGATGCTATTGCAACGACTTAATGTCGTTGCAATAGATGCTATTGCAACGGCTTAATGTCATTGCAATAGATGAAAATAGGTGTCCTAATAAGTAATTAAATAGTTGTAATAGGTATTCAAAATGTGTTAATATTGAAAGTATCGCAATAGATGTTGCAATGGTTTAATGTCGTTGCAATAGCTTCTATTGCAACGGTTGATAAAAATAGGCGTCTCAATAAGCCAAAAGATAACCGTCACCATAGGTCAAGCTAGAAACTGTCGTCATAGCTTGACCTATGACGACGGTTCAGACAATCGTCGCATAAACTGTTGCCATAGACCTATCGCAACTCCCACCTATAGGACGCTTGATGAATCGTTGTGGTAGAGCTATGGTAACGGTTTTGTTGTCTATTGCAACGGTTTTGCAACCGTTATCATAAGAGTAATTTCTAGTAGTTAATATATATATAAAGCATCCCAAAAACCTAGTTATTAGTAAAAAAATTCTAATATAGTAAGAGTATAGAGTGAAATTCTAAATAAATATATATGTATAAACCGTCTCTGAATACAATATAGAGATCAGTCTAATAAATAAGAGGGAGAGTAGTCATGTTCTAAGCGTTAGGAGCTCACCCTAAATCTCTAATCCATAACTGATCTGCATGATTCACACAACAATGGTGTGAACTCATACTATGATCTATAGGCTATAGAAGTGTAGTATCAGTACCAAACATGTAGTACTCAGTAGGCAATTGTCAACTGAGCTCAAGGGATAATGGAAGATTAAATAACATGTAAAGCATGAATATAACTACAGGCAACTACTAGGGAGCTAACATAATGAAGCTAGGGAAGCAATAAGGATAAATGGTCCTATTATAATGGTAATTTGGTGTAAAGAGAAATATCGTATATCAGTAGTCAATATACTAATGAAGAGTGAAAAAATGAGAAAAACATATCAATATACAAGGTCAACAAATACCTATACATATGAATTAACAATGAAAGAGAGGTACATATAGTAATACCACGTAGAAATACATATATATGCATATAACACTAACTCAAAGGCAACAACCCAAGACAGTAAACTTAACCTCTCTAGGGGATCCTAACCAAGTAGGAAAAATAGTGTTGGCATAATCAGGGTCCTTAATCATATTGTCTAACCATGAGATGACTATCTACAATGTAATTTACCGTAAAAAGAAAAGGGATCAAAATCATACCTCCAACCTCAGTACTAGTCCATAATCAACCCACCACGAACTAACTATAATAATAATAATGAAGTAATAGGCTAGTCTAAACAAACAATACCTAATTAGGTCCCATCAACTCGAAAGGTTTAATGTACACTCAACAAACAACAATCATAGCTTATACCTATAAAATCCCCCATAAGACTAATATATATAAGCACTAAGTAACATATTGGCGATAGGCAATGTATATGAATGAATGAATGCAAAGTAAATCCATAGGACCATACCTGATCCAAGTGTCATGATGTACTAAGTGTATATACCTCCTCTAACTCAACAACTTGCAAAGGAAGGACCTACAGTGACCTCTCATCTATGGCATGATGGCTCACGGATGTAGGGGCCTCTAGGAAATTTAGGAATATCTGTATACACTTATCTAGTCTCAATCAATAATTCTAATAATAATCATCATCAGTTTACTCCATTTAGTACCGAGGAAATGTATAAATGTAATAAGTGCATAAACTTAAACCATGACTAAAATAATTTAAGTCAGTAAATTCATTGTCTGATATCAACTTCGGGACTAAAACAACATAAAAGTGTAGAAAGGGTCAAAATCTCTATCTTACCCAAGTAAATAGTAGTGATAAAAGAGTGGGTAAACGATGAACCAGAATCCGTATTGATATAATTTCAAAAAAATCATCTTTAGTTCGAAAAGCTCATAAATTATTAAGTAAGGTGGTATGATTCCTCTTATAAAAAAATATACTTTAAAAGCAAAAAGTGAGAATAAATTTCTTTTTAAAAAATAGTGTAAAAGCATGATTTTGGTTGGAATCATATGACTAAGTGAGCATGAATGTACCATAATCAATGCATGAAATCACAAGTAATAAAAGAATACAATCATAATCATCTAGGCGTCCATAGACTAAAGACACGTCCTTTTATAAGTATAGATTACTCACCTGTAGTCCAACTAGTATCATAACCATAGCCTCGCACCTAATAGTATATAAATAGCAAAATAGCAACACCATAATTCGATAAAATATGATCCAATTCACCAAGTCAAATATTAAACCTTATACTAAAGGGTCCTTAGCATCAACTATGATCAACATTCTTATAACCTAGGGTAATAGAATTCTATAGTCATAACTAGTATTCCATCTTAAGGGTTGGGTCACATTTCTACCCCAAATTTTCTAAATAGGCTAAGTCATGATACACTAGTCATAAACATGTCCTATCATCCTTACCTAGTATGCAGTCCATATTATACATTATCTTATGAAGAAAAGTAGACTAAAGCCAACCTTGATACTGAAACTGCAAGTCTTGAATCATCTACAACACATTCTTCTTTGCTCCATGATCCTAAAATACTGTCATGCTATAAAAATAATAACTTACATATCAATAGGAGAAAAACAAGACCCATATTGATATATAAAAGGTTGAAAAAAAATTCGTGTCAAGAAAAATCCTGTGGGGCTGCAAATGGAATCTAAAATTGAATCGCCATAAGGTCCCTCAAAGGATAAGGAATACCTGCTCAAAAGTTGAGCACAAATGGAGCATAAATCAAGGCCCAAATCAGCCCCTAACTAAGGATTTTAAGACCTAAATTCTAAAAATTAATAATAATATGGGATGGAATTTGATGGAGAAAATAAAGAGAAATAATCAAGGAGTGTTAGGTTAATTTACCTTATCTTCATGGATGATTATGCACATTTTTCCTCTCTTTAAGCTCTCAAAAATGGTGCAAAAAGGTTGAGAAAATCGGGTGAAGAAGGGGATATTCAACAACCTAAGTGCTGATGAAGCGATCACTTGTCCTCTTAAGCGACTATCACTTAAGCAACACAAGTTTACTAAAGTGGTAGGGTACAAGAATACGGGCATCGCTAGAGCGGCACCTTGGCCTCTAAAGAGAATTCCGCTAAAGCAAACATTCATTTCTTAAGACATTCTTGGCCAAGTATCCAAGGCCGCTAAAGTGACCCAATGTCTCTAAAACGACTACCCCTTAAGCGACCAAAGGTCCACTTAAGAGGTTCCAAATGATGGTTCCAGTCACTAGATATCTCTAAGTCTAGATGGACTTCGACTGGGTGCTCGGAATTCATTCGAACCCTCGTGCGTGCAAACAAATTATGCTATCATACCAATTCAATGTTTTAGACACAACCGAACCATCAAAACTTTCATTCGAGATTGTTTTGACTAAATATGGAATCATATACCCATAGTTTCATTTTTAAAAAATCCACCCAATAGTCCAAAACGAGACTGAAAGTCTTGGGACCTGTGTTTTATCTTTTTTTTTTTTGGATTTCATTTAAAATAAAATGATTTTGACCTTTTCAAACTATTTCAAAATATTCAAGAAAATTTTGAAATAATTTTTTGAGAAATTTTCTGAATTACCACTTCATTTTTAGAAAAAGTTAAGAAAAATTAAAAAAATTCTAAAGATTCAAAAATAGAAATAAACCCTTAAAATAGAGAAAATGGGTAAAAGTTTAATTAACGCCCTACGGAGGATTTTAATGCACTTAGGAGCATCCATTTAAGAATGGATTACCAAAAATAATAATTTTTTGACTAACTTAAAAATGGCTAATTTTGTGAAATATTATAATAATTTTATTTATCCATTTAAGATAACATTTATTTATTCAAACGAGGAATATTCTACTTGAATTAAATTAAATTTTAATTTTTCCTTACATCTTAAGAGGAAACTGATTTTTTGCTATCGTGAAAATGGAAAAAGATTATATCATTATTTTATTATTATTATTATTATTATTTTATTTATTATATAAAAGTCAATTTTGATATAAATAACACCTTTGAGAACAATGTTAAGAAAGTATAAAATTGCAAATTTCTTATCAAATATGAAAAGTTAGAATTTACAAGAAAAATTAGTTTCTTGAGTTTGAAGAAAATTATTTTAATCCAGATAGACTATTAGTTACATGAACAAAATAAATATCATTTTGAGATAAAATAATTTTTAAAGACTTGTTTAAGAAGAAAAGCCAAAGCAGATAATTTAATCCATTTTTATATAGGATAAATTAGCTAAGAAAAATAATAGATTGAGTAAAAGAAAAATAATAATAAAATAAAATGGCAACACCATAGGAAATTTGTCTAGAATAATTGATTAAAATGTTAGTTAATACAAATAAACAAGGATAAATTATAAACTACAAGGAATGAAAGACAAGAGTTGAAGTTGGGCCCCTTCCTTGGCCCATCAATATGCTGCCTAGTTTTTGCGCTTCCTATTTTATGGAGTTTGGGTCCACTTTCCTGCATATATATCAGTTGTATATTACAGTTCTTTTCCCTGCACTTTTTTGTGTAACCAATATATATATTATTGTATTTCAGTCACGTATACACAACTTTAATCCTCCAACCATATAATCAACTTCTCTTTCCACTTTCTCTATTTCTGGACCTGTATATTTGCGTGTATAAATAACATAAATTCCACCATCTTACTCCTTAATTATACTCTCTCCCAATTTTTAATAAGTTTCTTCTATCTCCCAGATTTTAATAGATCATATACATGGCTAGGTGTCGATATACATTATTATGTTATGTATATAAAGTAACTACAACAATTATATTTAAACAAAGTAATGATTCTGCCACTAATGATGGATGTAATTAACGACATAATAATTAATATGTGATTTTGAAATCCCATAATTTCAGTAAAGCTTTAATTTCAAAATTTTGAAACAACTAATGAATTCTTAGAATCATCAAAATCATTCTAGATCTTCCCAAGCTCTATTTTTTCAAAAAAAAATTTATAATTTCAGATGCTTTATTTTGTCGACAGATTTCTTTAAGAAGATGAACATTGCAATTATTTTGAGGCATTCATGTGTCTGTATCTCCCAACTACAGTACAAACGATACAAAAGTGATGAATTATTGTTGCACAGAGTATTTCATATTTGAGGTTGATACCGGCAGTTGCGTCCACTTAGAAATTTAAGACTACCAAAAAAATTGATGTTTGAAATATCATTGAAGGCAATTCTTTGATAGTTGTTATAAGAAATGATAATAGAATTAAGATCTAGGCGGAGTTGAAGTAAGGTTTTTCTGAATTTTTAATGTATCCTTTGTGCATTACAATATCGAATAAGTCGACACATAAATTAGAGTTCGATGGGGAAATTGGAGCTGTTTGTTGTGAAGGAGCGAAAATGGATGCACTTACTCTTTATGTAGTTGAATAACAACTTGATTATCACTTTATGTATTTACATTTGTTAAAATGATCAATGTATAATTTTAAGTTGTGTATGCAATTGAGGATAGTGATGAAAGGACATTTATTTCACTCTATAGACATTATTGTATCATGTATATATATATATTCTAGAACTGCTAGACTGTTTTGTTTACTAGCCATATGTATAAGACCAGTTAGATTCCTTAAATATGTATATACTTAAGTTTCTTATGTATATGTATATGTTCTACAACACATATAAATGTCTTATGTCTATGGATGTTCTTACCAACAATATACATAAGACATTTATGTAAATGGCTACTATAATATTGTAACTCCCCGAAAATCTGTCCCGATACGTTACACGGTGCTTAGGACCACAAGTGATCCCAAGCTAACACTTCTACTGGCATAACTCATAAGCAACTGAATAATTTGTATAAAATGACTGAGTTTACTATGCGGAAACATAATAATAATGCAATCTGTGAAAATAACAATACTGATACAATTTTACATTCTAATAAAGTCTAAAAAATGGAAATAAAATTACATAACTGACTCTAACTGGCATCTGTGAAGATTCTACTATACTAACTATAGATATCTAGGGCGCAACTCCAACTACCACTAATCAATACATATGAGTAAGAAAGTAAAGTACATAAATGATATCTAACTAAAGTCCCTGAAGTAGGAGGACTCATCATCTGTTGGATGAATCTGCATTGTTTGTTTCTATCTGTACATACTACAACTTGTACCTATATTATGAGATAGTGTAGCACATAGATGTATATATGGATTAGTACTTTGAGGATGTACTGAGTATATGGGGGTGAAATGCATAAGTAAAACATCATCTCATAATCATCATTTATAAGACAATGCATGCTAAATGTAAATGACTCACATAAGTTGTAATATTTGAAATACTGAAATATGTAGCAATAAGAAGAAAATCATACTTTATAAATCTTGTGACCCATAATATTTAGTTCTAAAAGTTATACTTGTATTCTCCCTTTAAATCATTCTGTCTAAGTGTAGAAGGACTCACTACTGAATCTGAAATCTGAAAGCTGAAATCTGTAGCTATTATCTTTTTTGTAAGGTATAATCTGAGTAAAACTTCTAAGTGTTTACACTTGGTTTTCTAAAATCTTTTCTGTTCTTGTTTTACTATTAAGGAGGATACTTTATCGTAAAATCATTGTTGTTAGGCTTTTAAACTTTTAGGGAAAAACAGTTCTGAATGGGAGGTTCTCTTAACCGACATAAATTATGCGAGCTACATAGAGTCCAATATCTTACTCATGTTGGGAAGAGTCCAACATCATGTCCTCCTAAAGAAGAAACCTTACATTGGGGTGAGGTGTCATACTCTTTCTAGGGCGTATAACCTTAGCTTAAGTGATCACAACTTTGACCAATATGGGTACTTAATCTCAATCCTACGGTGGCACGTAGTTTTGGGGTATGAGACCTTGGAATCATATCCAACTCGGTGCTAAATACTACTCCCTTTAATTTCTACGCTTATTTTGTTGGAAATCCACTTTAAAACTAGCATAAGGGTTTATTATAAAACGAGTTATGCACTTATCTGAATCAATCTATAAATGAAGCTAGTTTCTTTCTGTAATCTATAAAAAATCTGTACAGTGAATTCCCAAATTCATCTGAGGATAAAAAGATCAAAACTTTATTTTAAATCTAATATAATCAGCTCATAAGATGCTTAAAGCATCATCTTTCTTGAAATAACAATATTCAATCTTAGGGTAATAACCCATGTATCAAACTCATGTCAAAATATCATAATAATCATGCTTGATAATGAAAACAATGATCATTCATCTCAAGATCCGTAATTTACTGCACTAGGCATGAAAATATGAAAATAGACATGCAATTCATTCTCAAAATATCTCAAAATCTCAAAACTTTGCAAATAGCAATAATGGGTATGAACCCAAATTCAAATCTCATGTAATCTCATTCAAAATCATGTAAATTTGTGATTGAAAACTAATTTTGGGCACAAGGGTGAAAGGAGTTCCTTGTTGAAAACCCCCACATACCTTGATTGAAGATTAGATGACGAAACTTGATCTATTGATTCCTATGTGAGTTCTTGGAGATGAGTTCTTGATTATCTTACCTTGGGAATCCTCAATTTAGAGCTTTCTCGGAGAATCTATGGAGGATATTTTTTTAATTTCTTGGAGAAGAAGCTTTGGAACTTTAAAGTTTTGCTTTGAGAGAGAATGGATGAAATTAGACATAAAGTGTTTAGAATAGGCTTAAATCTTATGTTTGGACGGATTGGGGGCTTGAAAATTGAAAAAAATACCCTCTGTAAACTTCTAAAAGGAACTGGAAAATGTAATATTTTTCCAAACTGGGTGGCCCACGCGACGCGCCAATATCGCAGGGGCTCACTGGAATTTGGACAATTGGGAACAAGGTATGCAACGCGACGCGCCACTATTGTGGTGCCCTATAGTTTTTCCATTTTGGTCATTAGTGTGACGCGCCAACATCGCGTTGGGCTACTGGAATAGGACAATTGGAACTTTGGGCTTCTTCGCGATATAGGGCTATTGTGGAGGGCCACTGGAATTGACGATTGTCATTTGCCCGCCTTCGTGATGCGCCAAGTGTCCAGGTGGCACACTGTCAACTTAAAAATATCATAGCTCCTTTACTGAGTGTTGGAATTGGGCAAACTTAGTATCGATGGAATTCTTATCCAATTTCCCACATAATGAAACGTCGAAATCTGGAAAAATTCCACATGCATAAAATGGTATTCATTTTTTGAAGCAATTCTTTGACATTCCAGGAGCGAAATTAAGCTAGGAAAATATGGGGTATTACAATATCTCCCCCTTGGGAACATTTATCCTCGAATGTGGCTAATTAAGCTAAAAATACTGAGGAATATGAGGCTACAAGATATCATGCACACCTGAAATAAAATGAATATCTAAATCTTAAATACAATGACCTACTGAACTGATTTGCAAGTGCATGAATTCTCATGAAAATAGCTATACGGTTGAGATAGAAACAAGAGAGTCAGCTTACGAGTAGCCATTACTCTAGGATGGATCTGATTTTGTGAGAAAAAGATGACAGGTTTATAACATGAAAACTCTGGGCATTCAATATCTCCCCCTTGGGATCGTTCGTCCCTGAATGATACTGATTTGGTTGGAATACTAGGAAAAGATTGAGATGATACACAGGATACTTATGAACTGAATCATAACTTAATATCTGAATTTGAAACTGATGCCTGATGCATATACTGAGTTGAGTTTGCAATTTACCTGGATGCATATAAACTACCTCTTGAAAAGGCCATACTCATGAAATTTCAGGCAGTAAGACTAGACTAAATCGAAAGAGGAAAAGCTATAGAAATTTGTCTGTTTGACTGTTAAACTGAATTGCTGGCTATACGGACTGAATCATACTGAATGCTCACACCCAAACAGGGTATTTCTTCAACACTTTTTTAGGATGTTCTAACGATCGTAGGGAGTAAAGCACTCCGGGCATGATCTGAACAAGACCTCTGAATAAGAGATTACAACATTGCTACCACTCTATAGCATGGAACATAGATCCAAAAATCATAAGCTAGGATGGAGTTGTTAGGCCTTAAACGAAACAACTTCTTACTTTAAAGCTTACCAATACTTTCTCAAATACTCTCTTAACTATACCATCCCCTTAAATACCATAATCACTTGATTCAAATTATAATTCTCACATGGCATTGATAAATCCTTATACTAAAGTCTAAACTGAACTAAATCCTCTCGTCATGGTCAAGCCTAACTCAGAATAACAAGGTACTGCACATAACACCATAATACTAGTCTGAACCACAGATTCAATACCCAAAGCATTGTCATAACTACTCACTCTAGGACGATTCTTTTTATCACTTTAACAACTAAATTCAACCTCTTACTAGAAATTTATTAATGCACCACACACCTATCCTCTTATACACCAACATGACATTCAAGCCTATCTTCATAACCACATATGCACTTCTAAACAAATACCCATAAGAGTATTCTTCTCATATTCTCTAATACAACTATCAATATCAACTTCCATGTACTAATCCTAGGAAGATACGTATAGAAATATTCTCATCTATCCAAATCATACACAAAAAAGCTTTACCTCAATATTTTTTCATTTATACACTTACATAAAACTAGCATACAACTATCTTTCCTAATATAACACATTTAATCTCTCCCATCTGCGCAACTGTTCATCATCACTATCTTGACCTAAGAGAAGGTCACTGAAAGGTTGGAATACCAGGGCCTGAATTATGAAAGGATATCAAGAATAACTTGACACTTTACTGATGCCTAAGGAAGAGTATTCACGTTATGGATTCACTAAAGAGATCTAATCTGAGGACGTATATAATATAACTTTGAATTTTGCTGATCGTTAAGGGTGATGCATGAGTACTGGAACTGAACATAGTGTAAGGCCTGAGTAAATGAGTCATGAGCTACATGACCTGAATTTGTAGTTCATAACTTATGGAATTTGATTCAAACTGCTAGATGAACTGGAACTCCTTTTACTAAGAACTAGGAGAGTACATGACTCTCTATTATATGCAAGAACATGAGCTATGGTCAGGGAACTGACACGTGAGGCATGAGTAAATATCGGGATAACTGAAGTATGAAAGTTTGTACTAAAATGAGAATGGGTCGAGCATCATCCTCTCTTACTGAGTTTCTATACTACACTGGCATCACTTACTAGAATCAGGAAGTCTGACTTGGTTACTCATTTTATCATCTCCCCCTTTTAGATTTAAGCCATCAATCTAAGTCTGTGAACCACTAAATAAACTTCAATCTGAACTGTAATCACTTTAATCTAGAGTCTGGGGTATAATCAATACACATAGAACTAAACTTACCTTGAAGGACTGTTTCTTAATATGTAACAGCCAATGCTAATACCTCCATCAGAGATACAACTATATCTTTCTATAGACCAATAGTCATCGTATAATATCTTGAACGCTTGATAACTTAGAATCTTCATAATTATAACCATATCCTGAGTTCACACCATTTAGAGGTTCAACTCTTATTTCTGTTTGCTTAATCTTCAAGTATTCAAACTTAGATTCTAGCACTTAACACGGATATCATCATCCTTTAATAAACAAACTAGTCTTGTCATAGCTTACTAATATCACATCTCTAAACTTGTATTTCTAAACTATGAGAATAAAGATCATACCAATAAGGTTCAACATCATCAATCGAAACTCCTTAACTTAGCTATTTAGAACACCATATACCAACTAACTAGTCTTTCTCCACTTAGCAACTTAACGGTACTACTAATCACACACAAAACGTAATAACCTTAGAAAATAATGCAACCCCATATCACCTTGTGCATACTTCTACATCATACATACATTATCATACTTAATTACAAATAACTAAACTTAAACTCTGCATACACTGTTCAAGCCTACTAGATCACTTCCATATAACTAGCATCACTAACCAAGAAATTATTACATCCACTTTGATAACCATCAATTATTCAAACTTAATGTCTAGTGCTAAACATACTTCAACAACCCAACCTCACATGCAATTCTTACTTAGAAGCTATGACATAAAACAACAAGAAACACTAATCCACTAGATCTTCATAATACTAGAAATAAGTCAAAATCATATGACCTATCTCATTATAATCCATTAGCACATACTACTTCTACACATTACTACTATTTACCCTTCTATACACCTAAATTAATGGTACTCAATCACTAAATACTTTATTAATCTCCTACACTTTTCTAACATAACAAATATAATTAATAACTCCTTCCTTACATAAAACAAATAATAATTCTGCTTAACTAATAACTCCTTCTCTACCTCTATTAAACTAACACACAAGGGACTATCACCTCAACATATCTTGACAATATGCACGAGCTTATCTTTATACTTTCTATAAATCATTATTCTTATATTTCTTGTCACTACTCTTCTATACCCATACTTCCAACTATAAGAAGGTTTTACTACCCATAAATGATAACACTGAAGTTCATAATCCCTCGAATTCACACTACATTTAATAGTCTAGGTTCATACTATCTCCTCTCATTAGCACTATCTGCACTGAAAGAATAATGAGAAATCTGATTGCATATCTAATTCGGTCTCAACTGAATAACTCTTCAGAATGAAGACATAACTTTTAACTTGGGGGAATTATGGCACACTAGAGAGATCCTCTCAATCTCTTTATGTGACTTCTAAAGTTACTAATAGTAAATCTGAGAGCATCATCTTGGGTGGAACTGGAACTTCCTAATTATGTTATCTCGAGAGTAAGTCATAGATAAAGAATTTTAGGGCAACACACGAGTAGATAGGAATTTCTAAGAGAACAACTTTACTGCAAAATCTAGAGTAGGAAAAAATGAAACTTTTCTTAAATGCCTCGTAGCCTCTCAAAGAAAAGTACAGATATCTCCATAGAGTTCTGTAAGACTCTACTAGACATGGCTTAACAGACACCCTAGGACACTTGAAACTTGTGCTTTGATACCAAGTTTGTAGCGTCCTAAAAATCTATCCCGAGATGTCACATGGTGCTTAGGACCACAAGTGGTCCTAAGCTAACTCTTCTACTGGTATAGCTTATAAGCAACTAAATAATATGTATAAAATAATTGAGTTTACTGTGTGGAAACATAATAATTATGGAATCTATGAAAAAAAACATATTTAAACCATTTTACATTTTGATAAAGTCTAAAAAATATAAATAAAATTACACAACTGACTCTAACTGACATTCGTGAAGCCTCTACTATACTAACTATAGATAGCTAGGGCGCGATTCCAACTACCACTAATCAATTCATATGAGTAAGAAAGTAAAGTACATAAATGACATGTAACTAAAGTACCCGAAGTAGGAGGACTCATCATCTGCTTGCTAGAATCTGCAACTGTCTGATTCTGTCTGCACATACTATAGCTTATGCCAACATTATGAGACAATGTAGCATATAGATGTATATATAGATTAGTACTTTGAGGATGTACTGAGTATATGGGGGGTGAAATACATAAGTAAAACATCATCTCATAATCATCATTTAAAAAATAATACATGCTAAATATAAATATCTCACATAAGCTAGAATATCTGAAATACTAAAATGTGTAGCAATAAGAAGCAAAACATACTTTATAAATCTTGTGAGCCATAACATTTATTTCTAAAATTTATACTTGTATTCTCCCTTTAAATCATTTTGTCTAAGTGTAGAAGGACTCACTATTGAGTCTGAAATCTGAAACTGAAATCTGTAGTTATAAACCTTTTTTGTAAGGTATAATCTGAGTAAAACTTGTGAGCCTTTACACTTAGTTTTCTAAAAGCTTTTCTGTTTTTCTTTTACTATTAAGGAGAATACTTTATCTTAAAATCATTGTTGTTAGGCTTTTAAACTTTTAGGGAAAAACTGTTCTGCAAGGAAGGTTCTCTTAACCGATATAAACCATGAGAGCTACATGGATTCCAATGTCTTATCCACGTTGGAGAGAGTCTAACGTTTTGTCCTCCTAAGGAAGAAACTTCACATTGGGGAGAGGTATCATACTCTTGCTAGGGAGTATAACCTCAGCTTAAGTGATCACAACTCTGCTCACTATGGACACTTAATCTCAATCCTATGTTGGCATGTAGTTCTGGGGTATGATACCTTGGAATCATACCTAACTCAGTGCTAAATACTACTCCTTTTAATTTGCTACGCTTATCTTTTTGGAAATCCACTTTAATTCTAGCATAAGGGTTTATTATAAAACTAATTATGCACTTATTTGAATCAATCTATAAATAAAGCTATTTTGCTTTCTGTAATCTATAATAAATCTATATAGTGGATTCCAAAACACATCTAAGGATCAAAAGATCAAACCTTTATTGTAAATCTGGTATAATCAGCTCATAAGATGCTTAAAGCATCATCTTTCTTAAAATAACAATATTCAATCTTAGGATAATAACCCGTGTATCAAACTCATGTCAAAAAATCATAATAATAATGCTTGATATTGAAAACAATGATCATTCATGTCGAAATCAGTAATTTACTGCAATAGGCATGGAAATATGAAAATAGACATGCAATTATTCATCTTCAAAATACCTCAAAATCTTAAAACTTTGCAAATAGCAATAATGGGCATGAACACTAATTCAAATCTCATGTAATCTCATTTAAAATCATGTGAATTTATGATTCAAAACTAATTTTGGGCACAAGAATGAAAGGTGATCCTTGTTGAAAACCCCCACATACCTTGATTGAAGATTTGATGAAGAAACTTGATCTATTGATTCCTATGTGAGTTCTTGGTGATAAGTTCTTGATTATCTTGCCTTGGGAATTCTCAATTTGGAGCTTTCTTAGAGAATCTATGGAGAGTTTTTTTAAAAATTTCTTAGAGAAGAAGCTCTAGAGCTTTAGGATTTTGCTTTGAGAGAGAATGGATGAAATTGGGCAAAAAGTGCTTAGAATAGGCTTAAATCTTATGTTTGGATGGATTGAGGACTTGGAAATTGACCAAAATACCCTCTTTAAACTTCTAAATAGAATGAAAAAAGGTAACATTTTTCTGAACTGGGTGGCCACCGCGGTACGCCACTATCCCGGGGGCTTACTAGAATTTGGAAATTGGGAGCAAGGCATGAAAAGCGATATGCCACTATTGAGGTGCCCTATAGTTTTGCCATTTTGGCCACTGGTGCGACACGCCAACATCGCGTTGGGCTACTGGAATGGGACAATTGGGAATTTGGACTTCTCCATGATACGGGGCTAATATGGAGGGGCACTTGAATTGTCGATTGTCATTTTGCTTGCCTCCACGATGCGCCAGTGTTAAGGTGGCACACTGTCAACTTAAAAACATCATAACTCTATCACCGAGTGTTGGAATTGGACGAAGTTAGTATCGATGGAAATCTTATTCAATTTCCCACACAATGGAAAGTCAAAATCTAGAAAAATTCCATATGCATAAAATGGTATTCATTTTTTGAAGCAAATCTTTGACATTCTAGGAGCTAAATCAAGCTAGGAAAATACAGTGTATTACAAATATTTTATTAACCAACCATATACACAATAAAATTTGTGGATGTTTGAAATTATTATGTATATTTGAATATGTTGTGAATTTATTTTTTCTAGAACTAGATCTATATAAGTTCACCAAAGCTTCCCCTGCATGTGGCATTGGACTACAAGGGTCTATGGTATGAAGTCTTACCCTGCATTACCTTGCATTTTCACAAGAGGTTGTTTTCATGGATTGAATTTGTGACCTCCTAGTGATACCTGACAATAGCTTACGCCCAAGATCCCTTTCACATAAAAACATCATGATTTTTGTATAATCACCTTGTATAATAGTTTGTCCCGAATTTTAGAACTCCTTTTTTTTTTTTAGAGTAAATATCCTACTGACTACTAAGATTAGGACTCTTTTTTTTGTGAAGATATCCTTGTAGTTTCTCTTTATTTTCTATTCATGTCGTTAAATTTCTAAATTAAAGTCTTTTACTTGAAAGAAGACTGGACAAAATGAAAAATGTATGATGTATCTTATTGTATTTATTGAGATCAAATCTTTGATCATAATATTCAGTGAACACATTCGATTTCCTTGACTTGAAAATTTAAACCATAAAAACTGCTATAAATAAATGCATTCCTTAAAAACATGCCAAACTTTTTTGCTAGAATTAATGTTAAACATGAACATATATTTGATGATTCAATAGCTTCTATATCAAACCATGTTTTTATACATGTATTTAAATAGCAATACAAAGAATTTAAATTATTGTCTCATTTCTTGGAAGATCAGTGAATCAAAATACTGTTTTGAGTAAATCTCTTTGTCCTTGGCTTTTTCCATCCTAGACTTTCAAAGAACTCCTTTATAACCAGAAAATGAATGATTAAAAAATATCAAATATAAGAGCAAGAACACTATTAAAAATAGAAAGTAAAGGCTATTGATTATACATGACTAACATTCTTCCAAATTTTTATAAGTGTGCTATGCATATGTTGAAATACACACATATTAGCATGTCTAGCATATTTCTATATATAACTCAGCTATGTATATGTTAGTGTAGCAGTGATTAGTCAATAGAGCATACATACTATAGTTATATATATTGCGTGTTCATAATCAAAATAATATTATGTTATGTATCATAATTGAATTATCTTTATTTATTACATTCCAATTACAACCCTTATACATAACTCTTATACATATCAGATTAGAAGGAATCAAACCATAACGTATGAGGATATAAATAATAATAGATCTCAAATAAAATGGCCTCGATAACATATACATATCTAAGATATATATAAGGTTGAATCAACAACAATTCACATTTATATAACAATGTATAAGAATGCATAAAATTGATCAAAAATATAGATTAAACAACAAATCACTATACCTTTGGTAGATGCAGTCATCCGAATTCTTTACTTTTTTTCATACTTACAAATTTAACAACTGGCTTTTTAGAGATTTTATGAGCAACTTTGTCCAACTTCTTCATCTTGGTTGGGTCGTTTTGTTGTTTCTATCTATTTTTTCAAAAATATGGGCCGACAATATCAAATGTTCTAAGAACAAATTCAAATACGGGATTCGTTTGTTCTTTAACATCTAATTGAGTTAATTCTAAACTAAAACTCAGAGCAAACTCCATTACTATGATTAAATTTTGAGAATAATGCACATGCAATAAAGTAACTCATAGATTTTTTATTTAGTAAAGTTAAGCAAACTAAGAAATTAAATTAATAGGTGAAGATGAAGATGTTGAGAAATTCGAGATCAATTTGAATTCTTGAAATGGATGAATATTATATCTTTATTTTAGGCACAATTCTTGGAGCATTTGCCTACATAAAAGGGTTGGTTTGATATGTATAAGGATTTGGAGAGAGAGAATGTAAAAAAAGAATATTTTTAATTACTTTTGCTATATGAGATTTTATGTAATAATAGTAACCTATGATGTATATTTATTTAAAATTTTCTATTTGCATATATCTACTATAAACTAGCACTGTATACTTATGATTTCTTGATTTTGGTCCATTTGGGGCTTTAGCATGAAGTGGGACTTGATAGCTCTGGCCTTTTAGTCTTATCTCGAAATATACAAGGGATGGAGCTCATTAAGACTCGAGATTATCAGATTTCATGTATAAAAAAATGAGATGAGAATTAGACAATTATGACATAAGACTTGATATGAAATAAATTCTTCCAACGTAGCATTGCCATTCCCATACACTAATGCGTAAACAGAGGAGAATATACGATTCATTTATTTATAACAAATTCATCTTCCATCACATGCATACAAAAGACAAAAAATAAACATAAAAATTAATACCCACTTATGTGATAATAAACAAGGACATAATTTTGCTATTCACAAAGTTCCAACAATGGCTATTAGTATTATTTAGTATTTTCAAATCACATGACATTAACAAAAGAATCCATTAAAAATATGTTTTGTCATTGCTTGAACACTACATATAAATATGAGAATTTGGATCATCCCACTCCCAAAAGAAAACTTAGATATTCTGAAAGAAATTGCAAGTTGATAAAATCTATTCATTAGGAACTGATGTAGATGAAACATTCATAAACCAACATCTAAGGCACAATTACCCTATATTCTCATCATTAATAAACAAGAATTCTCAATGGATTAATATTACCAATACAACTCCGAACAGTCCAATTTAGCGCTTAATAAAAATAAATAAAATTTCAAAAAGATTAAACCGATCTTAATCTTGACGAAATTCATCCTATCAATGGAATTTACTGTTTTAAGGAACAAAATAAAAAAATACTAGGCTTTTACCTTTTAATGAGTAGCAAATTGGGACTACAAGCTTTGAACAATGAAATTCCATCAAAATTTTAATTTTGAATTGTCAGAGTTTTACTCTCTTTTTTTCGTTGGAATTATTTTTTTGAGTGTATTTCTTTGAGTATTTTAGTTGTGTGATCTTAGAAGAATGCGCCTTCAATACCTCCAATTTTTTTTGACCCCCCCCCCCCCGCACCTCTATCCCTCACTATCTATTTATAGGGGGAATTGGAGGAAAAGTTGAGGTTTCAAATTTGAAAAAAGTGGGTTTCAAATCTGAAATTTTGAAAAATTTTCTTAAAATTTTTTAAATCCACAGTGAGACAAACACCATTAATGGTCTTTGTGCTTGAAAATCAGTGCATAGAGGTGGAAAAGGGTTGTTTCCTCTATTATTCAAGAGCTGAGAATTAATTCCTTACTCAAAATGATGAACATAGACTGAAGATGATGAAAGCATTTGATTTTTTAGCCATAGATGGCCTTACAAAAGAGGTAAATATTAATATGAGAGGAGGCTGGGGTTTGTTGTTTGGCGTTGATATTGTTGAGCCATTGTACGCATCCATTTTTTATCATTTCATTATTGACTGTTTTGTGCGTATTATTTGAATTGTTGTCGATATGTTCAAGTAGGTGTACGATGTTGTTTGTAGAAGATAAGGCATAAGAATATGGGCATGGATCAAGTAAAACATTGGGCTGGGGCAGTTTGGGATTGTTTTAGGAATGGGGCGACTAATTTTGAAAGGGAATAGGTTGGTTTGGGTAGAATTCAAATGTAAAGGGTTTTAGGTCATTGAAAAGATAACCCAAATCGAATGGTCAATTAGCCAATTCTTGTTTAAATTTAGGCCAAAATTGAAAATTAATCAGCCAATTGAATTACAATTATAGCCTAATTGATTTCTATTATGGCCAAGTTCGATGAATTGACTAAATTTTATCAAAATCTAAAATGAATTATAAATTGGTTTAATTTTGAGTTTCTTGATTTAATAAAATCAAATCAATATTTTTCAACTAGATCATTTTGAGAATAAATTATATTTAAATCAAGATTCACCCATCTAAATCAATTTTTGAGACTAGTCTCGATTAGAAATTTAATTTATTTAAATAAAGTAATTATTTAAGTAAAAAAATTTATGTGATATCGTATATACAAATACAAAGATGTATAATTGCTACTTAAAATAAATAATCAACCCATAAAACATTATTTTAACAAACTGATGAGTGGTGAATTTACCACTCATTTCATCCAAAATTCATGAACATTACTGTGATTTGAAGGTATGAATGAGACATATTTGTTAGTTGAATACACTAATTTCCATATTTTGTAGGCATACAGGTGATGACAAAGAAAGAAGTGGATTTTAGCTGAAAAGGAACCAAAAGGAGAAGAAAAGTGCAAGCTGGAAGACCCTGCACGTAATTAAGCTCAGTTATCGCGATCACGGTTTCAGGACCACAGTTTTTGCCAACCCATTTTGGTCAGCAACCTCGGTCATAGGATCTGAATGCGTTTGCAGTAACCATGATCTTGGACAAGATGCAACGATTGCAGCTAGTTGGGTTTATGCCCAGGGGTAATTCTATCATTTTACCCAGCCGATCCCAAATCTCTTATAATGCTAAAACCATTTCCCATTTGGAATCTTACACTTTGAGAAATCCAACTTGGAATAATTGGTAGCCCTACTAATTAAGGAAACTTTTGTGCTTGAATTTTCCAATTTGATTTTGGTGAAAATTGAAGTGTAAATTAAAGAATTTTCTTACTATCCATTACCATGGATGCTTTGAATGAACCTTATGGTTTATTTCTTTCTCTTTACATCATAAGTAGCTAAATTTTCTTTTCTTGGGATTGTGTTGAATTAAGGTGCAATTATGTATGACTTGTGATATATCTGTGTAAATTCTAGTTTATTGATGATTGGTTTTCACTGTTGCTTGTTTGAATTAGTTGGGTTTTGTGGGTTAAAACCCCAAATGCCTAAAATGGATTTATGGGTTAAAACCCCAAGTTCTTGAAAGATCACATTATTCTTGAAAGAGAGATGTGGGTGAACTTTTGGAACCCATATCATCCTTGAAATAGGGATATGGGTGACAAAGCAATAGTGGACAATAATGGATGTAGTTTGCTCTCTTTTCTCTATCTTAGAAATAAGGGTAAGTATAGAGTTAGCTATGACTTGGGCATCTTTCTTGAAATAAGGATGTCCAATTGAGGTATTATGTGGTTTTAATTAACACACTCATGAGGTACCCGAAAGGGTTAGTGAGTGATATTCATGAGGTTTCGTTGACAAACTAGCCTCAAAGACCTTCAACCTAGCCTACCATATTGTTAATGACTAGAATTTGCTCTAAATCATTATCCACCCATGCATAAATTGCCCTTAGTTAGACATAATCCCAAAATCCTTCTCATATTGAATTATCAATTAGAGTTATGTTCTATTGATTGTTAGCTTGAATAGACTTTGATCAATCAACATTACAAACCAACCCCCCATTTTAAATCATGTAGTTTACTTTATTTACATTATGGGTATATTTTTAGTAACTATTAACACCCATATGATTAAAAGACTAATTCCAATTCTCAAGGATTGGATCTCAACATAAGTTGAGCTATTGACAATGATCGTCCTCTACCAAATACAATGGTATAGGTGATCATGATCAAAATGGCTCCATTGCCGAGGAGTGAAATATAGTTTTTACTGGTGCGGTGTTGAGTGTTTCTTTGGGTATACCCATAGTGGTGTGTTTTAGTTTGTTTGTTGTTTTTGTTGGTTTTGAACACTATAAATGACCACACAAGTAATGCTGGGACTTTTGACCGTCCCCTTGAGAATGAGTAGTAACTCTATGACGTTGGTCATACGAGTGTCATCTGTATCCCACCCAATCAAGGGAATGAGGTATTCTACATTACGAGTGTCATGTTGCATATACTACAAATAAAGGCACTTTTGGGGGGTAAGTCCATGAGAACCCCAATTTGCATTTAAAGTACTTTGTAAAAATTTGTGCCCAATTTGATATTGCACACATATCCCAAGAGTCCATCCTATTGTGCCTCTTCTCATTTTGTCTAATGGGAGAGGCGGTAGTGTGGCTTTGATCTCTTCCAGTCGGATCAATTACTTCATGGGATAAACTCTTCGTTGCTTTCCTAGACTAGTATTTCCAACCATCCAAGATGCTATAATTGCGTGACAAGATTACCAACTTTAACCAATTGAATAAAGAACCTCTTTATGAGTTAAGATTCAATGGAAAACTTATACAATGTCCCAACCACGAGGTCTTAGAGAAGATTCTTCTCCAAGTCTTCTACCAGGCTCTAGATTAGCTCAACAAAAACATGGTAGATAATACGATAGGGGGCTCTCTTATGAAGTTTTCATATCTTGTGGATACAAAATTTCTAGAGGAAGTTACTAAGAAAAATTGGGGGATGGAAAACCCGTGACACCGAGGTACCAAAATGATCTCCTCCTACCTTCTTTTTTTATAAAGAGTAAAGAAAAAAAGAATAAGAGAGAGAGGAAAACATAGCAAAATGATAAAGCAATTAGAGTTGAAAACTAAAAATATGATGGGTGCACCTACAAAAATAGTGAATGTCATAGAATCCAAGACCTATGATGAAGAGGCCAGGAGGATTAATGAGGAAATTCGGTATTTGGCTAAATACTCGAGAGGGGGGGAAGGTCCCACCCCACCTATCAAAGGTAAGGTGGAACCAAGGTTGGAAAGTAAAAGATAGGGGTCATGATCATGATTATGGAAATAAAGACCGAGAGTATGATCGTTATATTCTCTCTCATGACTGGGAAAAGAGAAAAGAAGCAAACACTATTGACCCCTGAAAATACAAAACCAAAGATGTCTTGGCAATAATTTGGATGAAAGTAGGGGAAATGGACAAGATGGTTCATGACTTGAAAGGAAATTTTTTGCAAATCAATCAAACAGTTGTGTCCCACTGTGCTTCGATTATATAATTGGAAACGTAAATAGGCCAAATTTCTGCCCAACTCAATTCTAGACAAAAGAGAGGCCTTCCTAGTGATACCATTGTGAATTCAAAAAATGAAGCTCAAGTGTTGGCTACTGTGACTAGGAGTGGTAAAACACTCGGTGATCTTATGGTGGATGTTGAAAAAGACATAAATATTGAACTAACTAATTTGAAGAAAAAGTTTGTGATTGATTCAAATGATGGATCTCCGAAGTCTTAATAGGGGGGACGAAAAAGAATCGGTGTTAAACAAAGAAGTTGGTGATGAAGAGTAAGAATCGAAGGTAGTTATGAATCATGAAGTGCAAAGTAATCCGATTCCTACCATTAAGGTTCCCCCTCTATTCCCTCAAAGGCTCAAAAAGAAGAAGGACAATGTTAAATTCAAATTATTTCATGCTAAGCTTAGCTGCCTATCTATTAATATATCGTTACTTGAGGTGATCCAAGAGATTCCGGGGTATGCTAGATTATGAAGAAATAAAAGAAGAGTGTTGAGGGTTACACTATTAAAGTTATGCATGGGTGCAGTATTATCATGGCTATTGTGATAGCAGAAAAAAAAAAGGATCCCGAGAATTTATAATTCCATGCACCATTAGGACACATATGTTTGAAAAAGCTCTATGTGAACTTGGTGAAAGTATAAATCTCATGCCTTATGCAATATATATAAGGATTCTCTTAGGAATCCCTACTCTAAAAATGATGAGGCTTTTGATGGCGTACCAGTTTATCAAGAGACTGGTTGGGGTCTTGTTTGACGTGTTAGTAAAGGTGGATATATTTATCCTTCTAGTGGATTTTGTGGTGCTTGATTGTGAAATCGACAATGAAGTGCCTATTATTCTTGGTCGACCATTCCTTAATACTGGAAGAGATATCATTGATTTGGAGTTGGGTGAAATAAAGTTAGGGTCCATGATGGTGAAGTGTCCTTTCAGGTGTGCAAAATGAAGAAATAACCCATGGAACTTCAAGTGGTGTCAGTTATAGATATTGAGGATAAGGAGGTAAGTGATGGGTCCCTTGAGGATCCAACTTGAAAAGATGAAGGATGTCGTGCCACAATGATATCTAAGGCCGTAGATTTGGTTGACCATCATTTGTAGTCGGGTCTCCCCTTGCACCTAGATGATAGATTTGTGGGCCCAAATGGTTGCTTGCATACTAGACGACATTTCTTTGAATATTTTTCATCTTCTAGTTTTTGATATGAAGTTATTCAAGAACTACGGTGGTACGTATATCTTATTCCACTTTTTGATTATTGAGTTGTGCAGGTGTTTTGGGGTTGTAGAGTAACCTGGAGACACTTGAGTGCGCCCGGGCACCATATTTTCCTCTTAAAATTCAGGGTGAGGGTGCACCAGGCAAAAGAAAAATGAGAAAGATCGACTTAGGTAAGTTGACATATGAGGAGCCAAAGTCTTATAGGCCATCCGTAGCTGGTCCCTTTGAGGATATCAATTTTTATTCGAGGGTCATTAAGGAACTTATGTCGGGATTACCTCAGGGGAAGGGAGATCTCTCCACCACCCTCCATTCATATATGTTTTGATCTGAATATGAAAAGTATTTGGAGGACCATCAGATATAGGGAGCCACCATTTCTAGGCTTGAGAGGACGTACTCATCCTTGGCAGAGTCTCATAGAGATATCTGGGAATCGCGTGAGAAGATGAAAAATGGGAGAAGAAGAGGGATAAATTCTTTAGGAAGATGTGGAAGGGATTAAAGGGCCTATGGAAGATCCTAAAATCTCAAGACAGACTACCATGTTCAAGAGTGGAAAGCTATGATGAGGCCCTAATTGAGTGGTCTAATTCGGATGATGCTTAGAGATGATGAAGATTTCGAGGGCGAGAGTAGCTCTTGATGCGGTTTCAAGGAGCACCCTTATATCTCTTTATGCTTTAATCTTTATGCAGTGCGGACACTGCTATCTTTTTAGTTGGGGGTGCCTGTATCCATATTTATTTCATTTAGCCTGTATTATTGAGATATTTCTAGATATTCTGATGTTATTTTTGATAATTTTTATTTTTTTCTAGATTGTAATATTCAGGTACTTTGATGGTGCCAACATTTTTATGGATTAGTTGTTTGTTTCATTTTTAGATTTTTAATTAATCTTTAGTTTATTTATGGTGACATCGGATAACCCTTTCCCTATGATAGATTTAGTGATGACATTCTTAAGGGAAAATCATCGTGATTGGGTTTTAAGACAAATGCAAGGGAAATCTAAGTACTTGTAGCATTTTGGATTTGGGATCACACTTATACCTATGGTGAAGTTTGAGTAGCCATATGGTTTTCCCGTATGGAAATCGAATTATGAGAAGTCGGCTTGGTTTGGTGCTATAAATAGCAAACTCTGCATAGTGCAAATGCGAAGCAAACACCCCCCTCCTTCCAAATCTTTTTTCAAAAATAAAGGGGCACAGACGTGAGCGACCTTGAACAATACTTTACCTCTTTTTGTGACTCCAAAGTTTTGACTTGTAGAAATTCATAGATACTCTATTTTGTCTCTAGCGGGAAGGGAAATTGATCCCCCTTACAGAGTTTGAATGCCATGTGTGGTGAGCATATTAGTCAAAATTTCATGTATACTTGTACTATCTAGAACTTGCGTCGTTAGTATTTGAAGGATAATTTTGATTATGCTTTGTTGGTGAAATGATCCTAGGCCATCTTTGTGAATATAGGAACCCACTTTAGTCTAAATAGCTTATCCATGCATAGAATAGAACCCTTAGTTACCCAATTCGAGCCTTCATGCCATACTTTGAAAACCACATTACTACCCTTAAACCATTCAAAGTTTTTCCCTCTCTTGAACCCTACCCTCCTTGAATATAAAAAAAATGAAAATTAATGCTAAATGCCTAAGTTGGGGGTTAGGCCATTGTAGTGTAAGTGGATGCCTTTGATCTAAGCAATGAAAAAGTGTAAAAGAAAGGAACGCTGAAAAGAAGAATGAGGCATAGATTGTAAAACAAATAAGTGAATGAAATATGCCTTCAAAAAGTTTGGTAAAACAAGGTAACTAAATAGGCATATGTAAAGTGTGAAAATAAAAGAAATGGTCTATGGTCAAAATTTGGATGGGATACTATGATATAGATATTCAAGAAGGGTATAGTCACTTGGTTTGGGATCTCCAACCAAGCGTACTCATTATCGTGAAGATTGAAAATAAGGGCAAGCCTATGGTATGGTACTTGTTAGCATTGAGAGTCTTTGTGAGAGAGAGAACTTCGTACTTAAATCCCTTGTTGAATTATGGATAATTTGGTGCATGTGGGATATCCTTCTTGTGAGGAGGCATGTAAACAACTTGATGTGGGTGATATTGTTATCTTTAAAAAAAGGAGGCAAAAAGGGGTATAGTGGAGTAAAGGTTAAAAGAGAGTCACTTCTAGAATTTTAGTAATTGTTGCATTGATGTTCCTTAAAGTCTGTTGTATAATTGAAAGTTTATTTAATGTTGAGAGGTGTTGTGAGATTAGCTTTGCCTATTTTTGAAGAGCTACTTGTGTTAGTAATCATGTTTGAAGTCATTGAGATCATTGGGTTGTATAAATGGGCATAAATTTGCATTGTCTCATTGAGTAAGAGGTAGTTTTGCTTGAGGATGAGAAAGGGTTTAAGTTGGGGGTATTGATGAGAGGTGAATTTACCACTCATTTACATCCAAAATTTGTGCGCACTACTATAATTTAAAAGTATGAATAAGATAAGTTTGTCAGTTGAATGCACTAATTTCCATATTTTGTAGTCATACAGGCAATGAGAAAGAAAGATATGGATTTTATCTAAAAAGGAACCAAAAGGAGAAGAAAAGTTCAAGATGGAAGACCCTGCATTTAATCTGAGGGTTGTGATCGTAGCCAATACACTTTGGTCAGTAATCTCGATAGCGAGGATCTGAAGGCATTCGTGATAGCCACAATCATGGACAAAATGCAGTGATTGCGTCTTAGTGGGTTTATGACTAAGGGAAATTCTTTCATTTGACCCAGCTAACCCCAAGTCCCTTATAATGCTAAAACCCTTTCCCATTTGGTAGCTTACACTTTGAGAAATTCAACTTGGGATATTTGGGAACCTTACTATTCAGGGAAACTTTTGTGTTTGAATTTTCCAATTTGAATATAGTGAAATTGAAGTGTAAATTGAAGAATCTTCTTATTTCCAATACCATGGATGCTTTGAATAAACCTTTTGGTATATTTCTTCCTCTTTACTTCATGAGTAGCTAAATTTTCTTGTCTTGGTATCATGTTGAAGGTGCAATTATGTGTGGGTTGTGATGTCTTTGTGTAGATTCTAATTTGTTGATGATTGGTTTCACTTTTGCTTGTTTGAATTAGTTGGGGTTTTTGGGTGAAAACCCCAAATGCCAAAAATAGATTTGTGCGTGAAAACCCCAAGTTCTTGAAAGCTCACAGCATCCTTG
Organism: Capsicum annuum; assembly: GCF_002878395.1. Lineage (NCBI taxonomy): Eukaryota > Viridiplantae > Streptophyta > Magnoliopsida > Solanales > Solanaceae > Capsicum > Capsicum annuum. The sequence continues at coordinate 137,852,574 of NC_061122.1, read as the reverse complement.
AAATAGAGATGTGAGTGGTTTTTTTGGAATCCATATCATTCTTGAATGAGGGATATGGATGACAAAGCAATAGTGGACAATAATGGATGTAGTTTGCTAACTTTTTCGCTATCTTAGAAATAAGGGTAAGTATAGAGTTAGCTTTGTCTTGGGCATCTTCCTAGAAAGAGAGATGTCTAATTAAGGTATTAGGTGGTTTTAATTGACACACTCGTAAGGTACCCAAAAGTGTCAATGAGTGATATTCATGAGGTTTTGTTGACAAACTAGCCTCAAAGGAATTCAACCTAGCCTACCATATCGTTAATTACTAAAATTTGCACCGAATCATCATGCACCCATGCATAACATTCCCTTAGGTAAACATAATCCCAAGATCCTTCTCATATTGAATTTTAAATCACAATTGTCGCCTATAGATTGTTAGCTTTGAATAGACTTTGATCAATCCACGTTCCAAACCAAACCCATTTTAAATCATGTATTTAAATTATTTACATTATGGGTATCTTTATAGAAACTATTAACACCCATAGGATTAGAAGATTAATTCCACTCCTCAAGGATTGGACCTCAACAAAACTTGAGCTATTGACAACGATCGTCCTCTACTAAATGTAATGGTATAGGTTAGCATGATCATAAAAATTTACCTGTATAAAATAAATACTTTAATTATATTTTAAAAACCAGAAAACTCAGGACTAAGCTTACTCGAGGAGAGGAAAAAAATAGGTTTCAACAACTGCCCCCTCCCTTTGGATAGGGTGGATTGATAACGCTCAAACTATACCTCTCAAATGAGAATGTCAGCGACCGTTGTCAATATATAACCCAACTAGGTTGGGGTCGAATCCCATGGGGAATATGGTGTGAAAAGTCATTTGTGATTTAATCAACTGATAGTTGGATGTTTCCTTAAATGGGGGTTCTAAGATTTAGCAAATAATTGTTGGTCACTTTAGTTTTAGTATTTGTAATCAAGAGTTTTTGGAAAACCAGAATTACGTTCACTATTTTGGTACTTGACAGATGCTAATAATGATTTAAGATTCTCATGGTAGGTAGGACAACAGATTATCTTTATCAAAGTTATGCCTAAATGTCTCTCGACCTACTTAAGCATTTAAAAGCCTAATCCTCTCAGGCTTAGAGAATTTATATTCACAGACCATACTTTACCTCAGGTTAATCAACCTTGTTACAATGTCAATTATTAAATGGAAGTTTAGTGCCTCCAAGTTACTGTCAATAATTCACATCCTACTGTATTTGATTTCTTATCTCAAGCAAATCAAAGTAGGTACTATCTATCATTTTCAACCACCAGATATTAATTAAAATCTAGGAATTATCAAGGAGTCCTATTACCTTTAAAATCTTAAACACTTAGCATCTTACCAAGACTTAACCCATAGATCCCATAATTTGGGTTAAAGGGGTTTAGCCACTCATGATGTAATAGTTGAAACAACTAGTTGTAGTTATAATTTTGAAAGATGAACTTACCACAAAATGAATAATTACTAGTGCTTCTCATATTAGATCGCAATAGAAATCCCAAAATATTGATGAAAATATCTTCAAAGTTAATTGTTTTTCTAGCCAAGAAACTAGAGAGAAAGGTAACAAAATACGTGTGTCCAAATATGTTCCCCCCACTCCCTTAGAAAACCCTAAACTATGCTTTAAATAGTATAGCCTAAATTAGGAAACAAAATCATAGAGTTTAATAATTCCTCAAATTAGGCGACAACATTCGTGATACCTTATCAGGAGTGTGACGACTTATCACAAATGTCGTCAGCTCCCTCTTCAGTTTTAGCACTTCCTTCTTAAAGCTGACGAGGAATCCTGATGACTTATTAGAAGTGTGATGACTTATCAGACAATGTCGTTACTTCTCCACCTTATCTCACATGTTCTGCCTACGGTGGACAGCAACTCTGACGACTTATCAACTTCTTGACGACTTATTAGGAAATATCATCACAAATTTCAGCTGAGATCCATTCTCTGTCTAAGGCTGACAGTATTTTTGATAACTTATCACAGGGCTGACGACTTATCAAGAATTTCATCAGCCATACTTCTCTACTATTTGCTTCAGATTTCAACTCTTTTTCTTCCATCGTTGTTGGTTTCTTGTATCTTAGATTTTACTGCAAAATCAAAGATAAAATAATCAAAAACAACAAAAGCTGTTTAAGACCTTCCAATCATTCTCAGTTAAAAGCCTAAAATGTGTTAGTGTCTGCTCACATATCAACACCCTCAACTTAAAACAATTTCTTATCCTTAAACAACTCAAACCTAACCAAGAGGATACAAAGTACATTCGGCAGTCAATCATCCATATTATCTCGAAACATATTCACCATCTCTAAGGTCAGTCAATTCAAGAACAACTGTGTATGTTATTGAAGAACAACAATTCAACACACAGGAATCAAGATACAGTATTAATTCAGCTATAACAACCATTGAAAGACTAGTATTATACTATCCGAACAAGTTAGCAACTAGCAACATATCTGGTGTGCTCTCACAATAAAGAAATCTCCCTGTTCTCATAAAAGCAATCATATATTTAATTATGGGGACAATCACAACATACTCACTCTCAGAATAAAGTTCCAATCAATGTATGCCAAGTGCCATAGGCTTACCCTTATTTTCATTACCAAGGTTTTCAAATAGTTCAGCTAAAATCACTTTAGGTCTTCTCTTTGGCTTGTAATGCAGGATAGGGGATAGTATGATACCCGATGATATTTAAAGTGACTAAGCCTCCTTGACACTACACTAGCTTTTAGGATTTCACTCATTAGCCATTTCTACTCTTCTCTTTTCTTGATCACACTTATTTAGGATGGGTGTGGTTTTTTCCACAATCACACTTATTCTATCTTTTTGCATACTCATTCTATATCATGCACCCCTATGATATCCACCCTCAACTTAGGCCATTTGCCTAAGTCAAGGTGCATAGTGTCCAAGAAGGACTAGGGCCAAAATAGGTTTATTGTGATATAAATGGGAATGTGACAGGTGTCATAAAAAGAAATAGGCTAAGCAGGCTCAAAGTAGGGATCAAGGGATATTCTAAATATAAGGAAGGTCATTTAGGCTAAAAGTGGGCTGAATCTCAAAACGGCCTATGATCCTTTCCTAACCCCTATCCTTTAACCTAGGTAAGACTAACCGAGAAAGTTCTAGCCTTAGCATATAGAGGGAACTAAGTAAGATCTCACACGTACATGGCACACAAGTATATCACAAGCTACTACTCATTCAGTTCATACAGTTGTTTTAGCAATGATTATTTTGTCACTAGAACTAATGCCATATATAGATGCACAGTGGTCACACTTAGATGCAAATCACACATTTAAATCTTCAGACCATTAGAGAGGTTCTCAAAAATCACAAAAACAAGTTAACTACCTTACTTGTATTTATCCTAGTTAGTTATAAAATTTTACAACAATAATTTACCCTCCACCCTCAACTCAAAATCACAGAAAAACTGAACTAAGGGTTAGGGTGTACTGAGAGTAGATCAAGCACGGGGATCATGGGTTGCTGAACCTACTGCCACATCCTTAGCTGAACTATCTCCATCAGAAGTCTCCCCCTTTTTTGACACATCAGGCCCAGTATTTGTAGGGGACTTACTAGCCAAGGAACCTACAACTCTCGCTCGGAGGGTTGCCTTCCATTTCTCATTGTCGATTAGAGACTCGATCCTCACCTTCTTTATTTCCTCCTTTTTAGTCTTCTTTCTTGCCCTCTTCTCTGATTTTCTTTCTTTATCACTGCCAGGCCTCTCTCTCTTACCCTTACCTTTCTTCTCACCTTTCTTTTTCTTCTTCTTCTTCTTCTTTTTTTTCACTGGTTCTTCTGTGAGATCAAGCAATGGGATTTCTCCCTCAGACTCCTCAACAGTTGAATCTACTGACACCATAAATTGGTGTTACTATAGCTTTCATACCTCTTTTTTCACACCTCAATAGGGCCTAAATGAGGAAGTTTGCTTTCAGCCTTTTAAATAATCTGGTGCTTGAGTGTAGGGATCTATGCTGAACAAGGATATGAACTTTGCTAGACTGTCAGTCCACATGCAGCAAGTTAAAGAGAAAAAGAAGAAGATAGCCGAATCTAAGGAAAAGGACAGGCAGGCAAAGTGAGCCAGAGCGACAGACCAGAGTCATAGTCAGTAGTAGAGTGGTAATTGGGGAGAAAAATGGCAAAAGAAAAAGAATTGGGCTAATGAACAGTCGGCAGCTAGTGCTCTAGTGTCCAGACTACAGCTGAGCAGCGCACCCAAAATTTTCAATCTAGTCAGGGCACGAGGATACAGGGTACGCAGTCGTAGGGAAGTGTAGCCCAGACCTCTCAGTCCTATTCGCGCTGTGGGAGATACGGAAGGAATCATCCAGGGAGATGTCAGTTTGGCGCTTTGGTGTGTTATTTATGCAGCCATCCAGGCCATATCTAGAGAGAATGTCTGACAGAAAAGAGTAATGTTAGAGGATCTAAGTCGCAGGCGAATTCATCTACACCACCACCTCAGAAGGGTGCCATTTCAGCCACCGAAAACAGTAAGAACCGGTTGTATGCTTTGACCAATTACCAGGAGGCAGAGGCCTTACCAGATGTAGTCATCGGTACATTACAAATATTTTCTTATGATATGTATGTATTACTTGATCTCGGGTCTACCTTATTTTATGTGACCCTATAGTGGCTGTTGGTTTTGGGGTTGAGCCTGATGTGATTGCTGAACCTTTTTTGGTTTCTACCCTAGTGGGAGATTCTGTTATGGCTAGAAGGGTGTATATAAACTATTTTGTGTCTATTTTCAGTCGGGATGCTGAAGCAGATCTCATAGAACTTGATATGATTGATTTTAATGCCATGCCATCTTAGGGATGGACTGGCTCCATTCGTGCTATGCCACCTTGAATTGTAGAACTCGAAGAGTCATCTTGTTTTTTCAAATAAGTCTGTGATAGAATGGGACACTCTCTATCACCTAGATGGCACTTCATATCTTACCTCAGGGCTCATAAACTTATTTCCAAAGGTTGCATGTATCATCTTATTCGGGTTAAAGATTCTAGTGCCGAAAGTCTCCTTCTTCAATCTATCCCCATAGTGAATAAATTCCCTAAAGTCTTTCCAAATGATCTCCCAAGAATACCTCCTGATAGGGAGATAGATTTTGGTATTGATTTATTGCCAAATACCCGTCCTATTTTTATTCTGCTATATAGGATGGCTCCTGAAGAGCTTAAAGATTTGAAAGAATAGCTAGCAGATCTTTTAGAAAAAGGTTTTATCTACCCTAATGTGTCTTCCTGGGGTACACCTGTACTTTTCATGCAAAAAAAATGGTTCCCTTCGTATGTGCATAGATTACCGCCTGCTGAATAAGATCACGATAAAAAATAAATATGCCCTTCCTAGGATTGATGATATTTTTATCAACTTCAGGGTGCTAAATATTTTTTGATGATAGACCTTTATTTGGGATATCACCAGTTGAAAGTTAGAGAGTCAAATATTCCTAAAACAGCTTTGTGAACCAGATATGACCATTATGAATTCTTAGTCATGTCCTTCAGGTTGACTAACTCCCCTGCAGCTTTTATGGATCTAATGAATAGGGTTTTCCATTAGTTTCTTGATCTATTTGTCATTGTATTCATTGGTGACATTTTGGTATATTCTAAGAGCGAGGAAGACCATGCCAATCACCTCCGAATCATCCTTCAAACCCTTAAAGATCATAAGTTGTATGCAAAATTTTCCAAGTGTGAATTCTTGTTGAATGCTGTTGCGTTCTTAGGTCATATTGTGTCTAGTGAGAGGATTAAGGTTGATCCCCAAAATATTGAGGCAGTGAGAAAATGGCCCAGACCCACGACTCCAACCTACATTCGAAGCTTCTTGGGTTTGGCGGGTTATTACAGAAGATTCGTCAAGAGTTTTTCTTCTATAGCTGTACCACTTACTAAGTTGACTCAGAAAAAGGTGAAGTTTTTGTGGTCTGACTCTTATGAGAATAGTTTTGAGAAGTTGAAAGACAAGTTGACTACTGGTCCTGTTCTGACTCTTCTGGAGGGTATAGAAGGTTTTGTTATATACTGTGATGTGTCCCGAGTGGGACTTGGGTGTGTTCTTATGCAGCATGGTAAGGTAGTGGCTTATGTATCTAGGTAGTTGAAGGTACATGAGCAAAATTAACCTACTCATGACTTAGAGTTAGCAACTGTGGTTTTTGTACTTAAGATCTGGAAGCACTATTTGTATGGGGTACATGTTGATATATTTCCTGACCACAAGAGTTTATAATATGTTTTCTCATAGAAAGAATTAAATCTCAGGAAGAGGCGGTGGTTGGAACTTTTAAAAGACTATGACATAAGCCTGCACTATCATTCGGGCAAGCCAAATGTGTTAGCTGACGCCATCAGCAGGTTATCTATGGGCAGTCTTTCTAAAGTGGGGAAAGAAAAGAGGGAGATGGTGAAGGATATTCACCGACTTGCAAATCTAGGAATGCGACTTTTGGATTTCGAGGATGGAGGAGTAGTTGTTCAAGAGATAGCTTTGCCTTTGTGGAAGTGGGAGATGATTAATATGGACTTCATTACAGGACTTTTGAGGTCCCAAAAATAGTATGATTCTATTTGGGTGATTGTAGATAGGTTGACCAAGTCATCTCACTTTCTACCTGTAAGGACAAATTATTCGGGAGAGGATTATACCAAGTTGTTTATTGCAGAAATAGTTTGTTTTCATAGGGCACTTGTTTCCATCATATCTGACAGAGGTACATAGTTTTCTTCACAGTTTTGAAGATTGTTTCAAAAGGGTTTATGTACCCAAGTGAATTTGAGCACGGCTTTCCACCCTCAGATAGATGGGCAAGCTGAGCGCACCATCCAGACCCTTGAGGATATGTTGAGGGCCTGCATGATTGATTTTAAAGGTATTTGGGTAGAGCACTTGCCATTAATAAAGTTCACATATAATAATTGTTTCCATTCCAATATTAAGATGCCACCTTTTGGGGCATTGTATGGAAGAAGATGTAGGTCCCTGATAGGATGGTATGGAGTAGGTGAGACGTAGATATTTGGGCCTGATCTTGTTCATCAGGAAATAGACGATGTGAAAGTCATTAGAAAATGACTTAAGACAACTCAGAGTCGTCAGAAGTCCTACATCGATGTTAGGAGAAGAAATCTAGAGTTTAAGGTTGGAGATTGGGTGTTTCTCAAGGTTTCTCCCATGAAGGGATTCATGTGATTCGGGAAGAAAGGTAAGATGAGTCCTCGCTATATAGGACCATATCAGATTGTGAGAAGGATAAGTGGAGTTGCGTATGAGTTAGAATTGCCAGCTAGTTTGGGTTTGGTTCATCGGGTATATAATATATCTATGATGAAGAAGTGTAATAGAGGCCATTATTTAGTATTGCCTGTTGAAGAAATCAAAGTGACAGACTCTTTATCCTATGAAGAAAAGCTTGTAGGGATTTTGAATTGCCAAGTTAGAAGATTGAGGAACAAAGAGATAGCCTTAGTTAAAGTGTTGTGGAGAAACCAGAAAATTAAAAAAGCGACTTGGGAATCAAAAGTTGACATGAGAGGTAGATACCCAAACCTTTTTGATCCAATGGATGAAGAAATGGATGGTACAATCGTTACCTTATTCTTTCTATGCCTTAGTATGCTTGAAATTATACTTGTTTGTATCCTGCGTCAACATTCGGGGGCGAATGTTCCCAAGGGGGTGATATTGTAATGCCCCGAAGTTTTTCTTAGCTAAATTTTGTCCCTAAAATATCAAGTATTGGCTTCTAGAATGATTTATACTTTTTTCTTCCGGTGGAATCCCTTAGATTTCTACTTTTCATTTCGTAGATGATTGAATAAGTTTTCCATTGACTAAGATGCATCCAAAAAGGACACTCGATGAAGGAGTTATGGTTAATTTAAGTCCTAATAGTAAAAAACCATCATTCCTGTCCTTGGTACATCGCGGAGAGGGTGTAAATGATGATGGTCAATTTCCAGTGGGACTCTGCGATGGTGGCGCATTGCAGAGTTGGCCAAATTCCCATTCGCCAATTGCCAGTAAGCCACCGCAATAGGGGCGTATCTCGGTGGCCCATGAAATTAGGCTCCCAGTTATATTTTAATACCGGTCTCATTATGGGTATATTGGGTATTTTCCCACACCCTTATTAGTCCAAACACGAGATTTCAACCCCAATTGAGCATATTACTTATATATTCACCAAAAATATTCAAGAACACTATCTAGGGTTTCATACTGATAATCCAAATAAATCAAGATTCAACTGTGGGTTTTCAAAACAAATTGAAGATTTGGAATCTCCAAGCCATGGGCATCAAGAATCATCCTTTAAATTTCTAGATAGAGGTACGTGGGGTTTATCCTAAAAAAACTACATGGTCTTAAAACCAGTAGAGCATGATTTTTAGATTTTTATGCATGAATTTCAAAGGGGGTTTTGGAATCTATGTTCTAAATTACGTACTCCGAATGTTTTAATGTTACTATTGTTTTAACCTTGTGGTCCTATCCCCTAAATTGATTTACATGTATATGTATATATATGGAACTTGAGATTTAAGATCATTGAGAGCATAAATTATGAAATCCTCTCGTGTATTGAATTAAAGATTATGATTTTGTGATTTGAAAGTCATTTTTTCAATATTATAGCATTTGAGCATGATTTGAAATTGTTGAGAGGGTGTTTCTTGATATAAATGTGTTCTTGTATTTAAGAGAAGAATTGCATATGAATTGAGAACTTTGACATGACCACCTTGTACTGTACTACTGAAATGCTTGACAAAGATGAGTTCCTTGCATGTGTTTACATAAGGTTTGAGAAAGAGTTTATTTGAATTGAATTATTGAAATAGTGGTCATAAAACTTGTGTTTTTAAAATAGAGGTTTACGATAGATTAATAATGGCTCAGAGATGTGACTTGCAAGTCAATGGTATGACGATACCATATGTATTTATGCCATAACAGATTATGTTTCCAGAGCATGTTTTTAGAGTATGTTTTTAGAGACTGTATGTTTGATAGAGTTTTAAAAAGGGGATTAAAGTGGGTTAGGTGGTTACCCGAAGAAGGTGCGAGATCAAGCAACTCTTTGCCTAAAACCAAATTTGCCGATACGGGTAGATTATTATTTTATGTTGACGATAGCCGTATGGCATAGTAGATTTAGAGACTCCGACCCTTGCGACACACTTGGTTTGGGGGATTCGCTGCCAAGTTAATGGTAATTTCCATATAGCCCATGGAATTTTTCAGAGTTGTAGGGTATACCACCTAGTGCAGAAGTAACACAGATTTCTCAGAGTTGAGATGATTTTTATAGAGTCTTTAAAATGCCCATGTGAATTCTTACTATATTATATACTTATGAACTGTTTTAAATTGCTCTCATATATGTTGAATGATAAAAGATTATTTTGGATATGATTTGCATACTAGTACATCTGTATTGACCCTCCTCTCCCTTTCCCCCTACCTCTCAGGTTTTGAGACCCAGTCTAGGGGTCCAAATAAGCAGTAGATAATTTAGATAGCTGATTAGATTGTGCAGTGGTGAGGCTTCTCTATTCCAGAAGGCCTGTCTTTTCATATTATGTCACTTATTTCAGTTTTGGTCTACTAGGGGCCTTGTCCTAGTTTCAGACAGTTGTCAGATTTTCATGTAGTAGAATTTCGCAGATTGAGTTAGATGTTATTTAGATGTAGTTTATTTACAATTTTCATACTTGTGTTGAATTCAAAATTGACCATGTTTCCATAGAAGATTATGTTTTCATATCTTTTTTTATTATATGAATGTTGTGCATGATTACTAGATAGAGAAGGGCATTCTGAGCCTTCATGTTTCGAGATGTCCGTCACTGCCAGGCCCTCGTTCGGGTCATGACAGTCCATGACATAACCTACTCTCCATCTACCCTTATTTCTAAGATGGCAATAGAAAGTAAGCTATTTTCACAATCGTCCATTATTGCTTTGGCCTTCTATAGCCCTCTTTCAAGGAAGCTGTGGGTTCCCAAAGATTCACCAATATCCTTCTTTCAAGGATGATGAAAGATTTCAAGAGTTTGGAGTTTTCACCCAACAAACCCATTTTGGATAATTGGGTTTTCACCCATAAATTCTAACTATTTAAACAAAGAAATAGTTGAATTTATAACCAACAACTAAGAATTACACAAACACATCTTCACCCAAACACAATTGCACCTTAGTTTAACATAATCCCAAGACTAGAGAGTTTAGATACTCATGAAATAGAAGACAAGAAATATACCAAAAAATTCATTCATGGCATCCATAAAAATGGAGGACAAGAACTATCTTCACTTTATACTTTAATTTCACCAACTTCAACTAGAAATTTTAAATAATAAAATGTTTCCCTAAATTCTAGGGTTCACCAATTCTCAAATTTTTTAATCTCTTTCATCCAAAGACCAATGCCTGTAAAAAAAATAAAGATTTGTGCCTTATATAGAAAGTTGAATCAGCTACATCAGTTACAAAACTACTCTGGGCTAAAATTCTGCTATGCCGCAATCGTGTCAGCTTTGTCGTAATCGCGGCTACTGCGACCGTGATAGGATCAATGCGATCATGGTAACCTATCCAGATCTATGCAGGGTCTTTAGCTGTGCACTTTTCCTCGACTTTTAATTTCTATTTATCTCAAATCCACATCTTTCTTTTTCATCACCTTTGTGTATGAAAAAATGTGGAAATTAGTGCATTTAATCACAAACGTGCCTCATTTACATATTCAAATCATAATAGCGTGCACAAATATTATGAGCAAATGAGTAGTAAATTCACCGCTCATCACCATCCATTAGCATTTAGACCTTTTACATATACCATTTTTGAACTTCGCATATTTATTATGACCACTGATTTATTGGGAATTTAAGTCAGTCATCATTTTTCTTTCCATATTTGATGATACCTGTAACCACAAAAAACTTGTTAGTTTTAGAAAACTTATTTATTTTTAGTTTCCTGACTATCCTGGCCCTATTCTATTGGTCTTTGGATATTTGGCTTTGTTTTACTCTTTCAAACTGACGAAATATATTGAATAACTTCTATTTTTTTTTTTGGTTTTTTGTTGAATTCAGGATAACCTACATCCATAGAAAAACTGCTAGATTTTTGGCAAAACTGATTTGTGCCAACTTCCTTGGTCTTCAGCTTCTGTCATTGTTATAATTGGGTTCTTATCTTCTTTAGGTGTTTTTCATCCTTTAACTCCTATATCAACTACCTAGGTTAGTGGGTGTAAGGAAAAATCATAGCATAAATTAATTTAAAGTAAGTACTTTTGATAACGATTGAATTTTGAGAAATCATTTTTAATAGGATTGGGAGGGATCTTTGTCAATTAAGTCATGTCATGTACAAGCTTTAATGAACATTTTTGGATCGAGGCATTTACACATATTCCATTCTATCAATAAGCTCTAGAGATCTTTTAGTATTATGGCTAATGAGCTTTGGAGATGGGCCTTTGTATTTGAAGGTCTATGAGAATGACTCTAATCTTTTGGTCCTGATGAATCTTTAGTGCATACCTTTGAACTCTTTGTACAGTATGGTGGAAATTTTGAGGTCTTCCTCACTATATTTTCCCTAGTTATAGATATTTCCCTCAAAAGTTTCTCTTACTATATCCTTGTTTTATTTTTCAATTGGATTGTAAGAGGATGAACTTTTTATTTTGAATTTTTTGAGATTCCTTCTAAAAAATTCTGCCCCAGTTTCCATTTTCTAGTGTAATATGTCTGAGCCATTGTGGTTCCTATGCATCCCATTGCTCAGGAATTAGGTCAAACATAGTTACCACAATATAAAAAGGAATAAAGATATAATTCAAAAGGGGTGACCGAAGCTGACAAAAGCAGCTATGTATCCCATCCTTGTGAATCCTGGTCAACACATAGTTCAAGAGAATGTAAAAAATTCGTAAGGGGTTGACCAAAGCCAAGACAGGCTACCTACATATCCTCTTCTTGGAAATTTAGGTCAAACATAGTTCATACAAAAAGATGGGGAATTTTAAGCAATTTCGAGGCATAAAAATTATTACATAATAGAAAAAGCAATTACAAGGAAATAAGTACCCCAAAACACTAGATCATATATAGTATCTCTTTACTGCAACAGAATTGATTACCTTGGATCACCATTTGTCATCCATCTTAGAAAAAATCAAGGATCAATAACACCTTGCAGATAACATATGGCCCCTGCCAATTTGGAGCGAACTTTTCCTTATATTTCTCTTTATGAGGAACTATACATTTGAGTACCAATTACCTAACTTCGCATATATGATCTCTTACTATTTTGTTGTAAGATCGAATTATTCATTGTTGATATAATTGGCCATGGTATACATTGCTCATCCTCTTTTCATCGGTCATCATAAGTTTTTCATGGCGGGCGTGGACCCATTCTTCATTACTCAACCCAACTTCTTGGATGATTCTTAAAGATGGTATTTCAACTTCAGTTGGTATTACTACTTCTATTCCATGGACTAATAAATAAGGAATTTCCCCAGTCAAAGTTATGAGTATCGTGCGATATTCTAGCAAGGCATAAGGAAGCATATCATGCCATGATCGGTGACTATCGACTATCTTTCTTAAGATTTTCTTGATATTTTTGTTGGTGACTCTACTTCTCCATTTATCTGAGGGTGATATGTTTTTGAATTTTGGTGAGTGATCTTGAACTATTCACATCTCTTTCATTAAGTGAGTATTTAAGTTTTCTCCATTGTCTGTGATGATTGATTCAAGTATCCAAAATCGACAAATCAAGTTGTTCTTGACAAAATCTGTTGCTACCTTCTTGGTTACAACTTTGTATTAAGTATCTTTCACTTTATTGGTAAAATAATCGATAGAAAATAAGATGAATCTACATCTATTATAAGCTAGTAGATCAATAGAGCTGATGACATCCATGCCCTAAGCTACAAATGGTCAGGGCAAGCTCATAACATTAATTTCTTGTGGGAGAACCCATATCAAGTCCCCGTGTATTCGACACTTATGACATATTTGCAAAAACTTGCTACAATTATTTTCCTTGGTCATCTAGAAATATCAAACTATTAGGATTTTCTTAGCTAGAGTTAACCCATTCAGATGACGTTTACACATTCAGGCATAGATTTCTGTAAGTAATTTTGTAGCTTCAACAGAATCTATAAACCGTAGAAATACTAAATTGGGGTCCTCCTGCATAATTCTTCCCCATTCAAAAGGAATTGTTGGACATTTGTAAAATCATTTTCTTTTGATTGATGGTTGTACCTTTGGGGTATGCCCCAGATTCTAGATGCCTCTTGATATCAAAGTACCATGATTTCCATAAAATTTTGCCTTAACTTGTGCATAGTGTGCAGGTTTCTCTTTTAAACTTATTTCCTATGAATTGGTGTAACTTTGATCCGGATGTTGTGTTATGGTGTATATAGTGCCTAAAGTATTGCCGAACTCATTTTGTATCCTTGGAATATGCTTGCATTCCACTTTCTTGAATCTTTTGCATAAATCCTATACCAAATTTACGTATGGGATGATTTTAGAGTTTATTATGGCCCATTTGCCTTGAACATAGTGAACCAATAAATTAGTATCTCCAATGACTAGCAATTCTCAAACATTCATATCAATAGCCAATCTGAGATCGAGAATGTAAGCCTCTTCTTCAACCATATTATTAGTGCATGGCAAGCACAGTTTGGTTGTAACCAAATAATGTTGACCAATTTTCGATATTAAGACTACCTTAATTCCTGAAACTTTAAAATTAACCACCCCATTAAAGAACAATCTCCAACTCAGGTATATTTTAGCAATGTCATGTCCTGGGAAATAATTTTGGAGTGGCTCTTATTCTTCATCAACTATATTCTCAGATCCGTTATGGCTTTTGCTTTGTTTGTTTTTTGAGTTATGTATATAATTCTCACTCACATAAAAACAATTGCCATTTGGCCATTTTTCTTGTAGGCATGGCCTTTTGGAACATGTTCTTTAAAGGATCTATTATGCAAATAAGCAACACACTCATATAGAACTTTTTGTTTTAGAATTTAAATTTGGAGAGATGTTAGAATTATGTCTACCTAAGGGCAAGGTGTGCATGGGGTCATGATGGTTTTGTATAAGTCATAATTGTTGATGACATGGTAGGCTAGGTTAAGAGTCCTTGAGGCTAGTTTGTCAACAAGGCCTCAAGGATGTCACTCCTTGACTATTTCTAGTACCTAACGAGTGTATTAATAAAAGACACCCAAAACCTCAATTGGGCATCCCTATATCTATGTTGATTCCTATGACATAACCTACTCCCCATCTACACTTATTTCTAAGATGACAAAAGAAAGTAATCTACATTCACAATTGTCCACTATTGCTTTGGCCTCCTATGTCTCTCTTTCAAAGAAGCTATGGGTTCTCAAAGATTCACCCACATCCCTCTTTCAAGGATGATGAGAGATTTCAAGAGTTTGGGGTTTTCACCTAACAAATCCATTTTGGTTATTTGGGGTTTTCACTCACAAATTCAACTATTTAAACCAAGCAATTGTGGAATCTATAAAAAACTACTAAGAATTATACAAGCACATCTTCAACGAAACATAATTGTACCTTAGTTCAATATAATCCCAAGACTAGAGATTTTAGCTACTCATGAAATGAAAGAGAAGTAATATACCAAACAATTCATTCATGGCATCCATAAAAATGGAGGACAAGGAAAATCTTCACTTTACACTTTAATTTCACCAACTTCAACTTGAAATTTTAAATACAAGAATGTTTCCCCAAATTCTAGGGTTCACCAATTCTCAAATTTTTCAATCTCTTTAATCAAAAGATCAATGCCCCCAAATAAATAAAGATTTGTACTATATATAGGAAGTGGAATCAGCTACATCAAATTACAAAAGTACCCTGGATGAAAATTCTACCATGTCATGATCGCAGCTACCGCAATCGCGATAGGATCAACGCAATCACGGTGGATAACCAATCATTATTGGACACAATTGCAAACCTCAGACCGTGATAGTGGTAACTGAGCCCGATCCATGTATGGTCTTCAACTGGGCACTTTTCCTCTCCTTTCAATCTCTACTTAGCTCAAATCCACATCTTTCTATTTCATCACCTGTGTGTATGCAAAAATGTGTAAATAAGTGCATTTAATCACAAACAAGTCTCATTTATGCATTGAAATCATAATTGTGTGCAAAAATATTAGGAGCAAATGAGTGGTAAATTCACCACTCATTAACACCCCCAACATAGAGCTTTGCTTGTCTTCAAGCAACACTACCTTTTACCATGTGACAATGCACATGCATGCCCAAATTATAGGACTCGATGATCACAATGACTTCAACTTGAGTACTACCACAAATATTTCTTCAAACATGGACAAAACCATTTTCACGACACCTCACAATATAAAATACAATTTTAAAAGATGTAAAAGACTCTAAAGAGCAACCATGCAATAATCACTAATACTTTAGAAATGACTCACCTTTTACCTCAACTACACTATACTCCTTTTTGTGTCATGTTTCGGGAGATGACAAAATCACCCACCTCAACTTGTTCACATGCCTCCTCACAAGAAAGAAAATTCCACACACCAAGTTATTGAATATTCCACAAGGAATTTAAGTGTGAAAAACTCTCTCTCTATCAAAAACTCTTAATGTAACAAGTACCATTCCATAGTGTTGCCCCTATTTTCAATCGCCACTACAATTAAAATACTTGGATGGAAATAACGGAGCGCTTTTTGAGCTTGTAACATAGGTTTAGGGTAGGGTAGGATATTATTTAGGAAAAATATGTATATAACCTCATTGAACACCTACATAACACTATTCCATCCAATTTTTGGTGATGGGCCACTATTTTTTTTTTACTTTTTACACATGTGCCTACTTTTATTTCCTTGGTCCACCCATTTTCTTTTAATTTTTTTTTCTTCCACCCTTTGTGCTTATATTTTTGTTGTTGGATCCTTTCTTTGTCTTATTCATTTGTTATCAATACTTAAGACCATAGAAACTCACTTACAACTTCATGGACCAAAGTTACCTCTTCCAATCATCACCACTCCATGACTTAGGCTTTTAGACTCAAGTTGCAATTTTAAGTCCAAGGAGGGTAGGGTTCAAAGGAGGGAGAAAAATTGAAAGGCCCACGACATGCAATATGTTTGCCAAAGAAAGGTCTGAAGGCTCAAAAAGGGTGACTAGGGATAACATCATTGCAAGGAAGGCATTTTTAGGCTAAAGTGGACTTCCAATTGCACAAAGATGGACTAAGAGCATTTAACCAACCATGTTTGGGGAAAGTTCTAGATGGTACAAGTACACATGAGATTTGGACAAATGAGATCACCACACATGGCATGCAAATTCACCAAAGAGGCTCAATTGCCCCTCTCTCTAGACATAAAAATATAGTATCTATCAGTTTCCCCAAGCCAAAACTTTTGGAGTCAAAAAAAAAAGAAAAAGTCTTGTTATAAGGCCGCTCACATCCATTCCCTTTATTTGTGAAAAAATTTGCATGGAGCGGGTGTTTGCTTTGAATTTGCACCACGCACAATTTGCTAACTATGGCACTAACCCAAGGCTTTGTCTCACTTTTTGTCTTTCATACGGGCAAACTATATAGCTACTAAGACTTTGTCATAGGTATAAGTGCGATATCGAATTAAAAATTCCACAGGTACTCAGTTTTCCCTTGAATTTATGACCTCGATACCACGGGTACTCAGAATTTTCTTGCATTTATGGCTCAAACCCAATCACGACGCTTTTACCTTAAGAATGTCATCACTCAATCTATCATAGAGAAAGGTGTGCCCAAAAAAACCAAATAAAGGTAGTTTCACACACCCCCAACTTAGGAACCTGAAGTGCCCTCACTACAGCATCTATAAGAAGTACATAAGTTAGAAGGGACTCCCTTAAGGAGCAACCAGAATTCCCCTCGGATGTTGCAATCATTGTAGAATGTCCTACGATCGCTGGCCTCAGATAATAATTGCAGTAACAGAGGCTGAAATCCTCTATTTTTTATCTGTTTTGATTTTGTTGCACTACTACTATTTTATAGCTATATTTTCCCTTGTTTTTTGGGCATTGGGCTTGTGTTAAAACACCTACAAAACATTGAGAAAATAAGAAATGAGTCAAGGATGGGTTGCATCCCATCAAATGCCTAATTTAACATCGCGGTACAACTCTCTATTTTCACTACATAGCATCTTTAAAGAGAACAAACACCACTTTGGCCATCACAGGACCTTCCACATTGTAGTGCTTCACCCTTTGGCCATTTAACACAAACTTATTTTTTCATGATCTTCCAATTCAATTGCACCACTAGGGTAAATGTTAGAAATAATAAATGGCCCTAAATATTTCAAACAAAGCTTCCCTACAAAAAGTTTCAAACATGACTTGTAAAAGAGTATATTCTCGCCGATATGGAATTCACGTTTTAATATTCAAGCATCATTCCATTTTTTCATTTTCTCCTTATACAATGTGGAACTCTCATAAGCCTTGAAACAAAAATCTTTAAAATCATGGAGTCTTGTGACCCTCGCTTTGGAGGCTTCTCCATAATTCATGTTTAACCTCTTTAAAGCCCACAGGGCTTTATGTTAGAGCTAGAACATGCCTTTCCAAACACTAATTGGTAGGGTGACTGCTAATTGGGGTTTTGTAGGACATTTTATAAGCCCAAAGTGCCTCATCGAGCTGCCTTGCCCAATTGGTTTGGCCTATATTCACCATCTTCTCAGGTATTGCTTTTATTTCTCAATTTGAAACTTCAACTTGGCCACTTATTTAGAGTGATATGTGGTAGAAACTTTGTGTTTAACCCCATACTTCTCAAGAAGGGACTTGAATATTCTATTATAAAAATTTGAGCCTCCATTACTAATGATGGCACACGGCATTCCAAACCTTGTAAAGATGTAATTCTTAAAAAAGAAGGTAACACTTTTGCTCTCATTATTTAGAAGTTACATAGCTTCCACCCATTTAGAAACATAATTAACCACCTCCAATATGTATTTATTTCCAAATAAGCTCACAAACGGGCCTATAAAGTTAATTTCCCGCACATCAAAGAGTTTAACTTTGAGGCTTGGTTTGAGAGGTATTTCATGCCTTCTTGAAAACATTAGTGACATAATTTTACCCACTCAATAGAATCCCTATGCATGAAGGGCCAATAATACCGACATTGAAGGATTTTGGCGGCTGTTTGAATTCCCCCATGGTGTTCACCGTAAGGTGAGGAGTGGCAAGCTTTAAGGATATCACTCATATCAACATCCATAATGCACCCCCTAATCATACCATCCATTCACTCCTAAAATAGAAATGGTTCCTCCCAAAATATCATTTTACATTAAACAAGAACTATTTTTTTTATTGTAGCTAATCCCCTCACGAAGTACCCTACTTTCTACATAGTTGATAATTGGCATACCACGGTATGATTTTTCCCACAAGAGACAAGACTCACTCACTAGGAAAAAATCATTAATTTCAATTTCTCCATGCCTTTCATGGTTACCTTCAAGATGCGAGAGATGGTCGGCCAATTGGTTTTCACACCCCTTTTGATACTTTACCTCAAAGTTGAATTCATGTAAAGTTAAAATCCATCTAATTAGGTGAGAATTTTCTTCCTACTTTTCCATGAGTTACTTAAGGGTGGAATAATCCATGTGTACCACTACTTTCATACCTAACAAGTAGGTGCAAAATTTTTCAAAAGCATACATAACCTCCAACACTCTTGTTCGGTAACAATGTAGTTGCGTTGAGCATCATTAAATGTCTTGCTCACATCACAGATAGGATGACAGTGTTTCTTCTTCCATTGAATTAACACCACACCCAATGTAATCCCACGTGCATCACACATTACTTCAAAAGGGGATGACCAATTTGGGGCTACAATGATGGGGGCCAAAATAAGCAACGCCTTAATATGCTCAAAGGATTTTAAGCATACCTCATCAAATTAAAATTTTTTTCTCCTTCTTAAGGATTTTGCACATTGGAAGAGTTATTTTAGAGAAATACTTGATAAAATCGGGCATGTCTAAGAAAACTTCATAGACCCTTTACGAAAATAGGGGTGGTAACTTGGAAATTAACTCTACCTTTTCTTGATCGACTTGTATGTCTTTCACCAATATTGTGTGGCCCAAGACAATACCCTCTTTGACCATGAAATGGCATTTTTTCCCAATTTAGGACAAGGTTGGTTTCCATTCATCTCTCAAGAACCTTGCTTAGATGCTCAACACAGGAGTTGAATAAGTTCTCCGCTATGGAGAAATAATCCATAAAGACCTCCATTGAGTCTTTGACCATATCTGCAAAGATTGACAATATTCAATATTGAACGGTTGTTGAGGCATTGTATAACCCAAAGGGTATTCGCTTGAATGCGAATGTTCCATATGGTCAAGTAAAGATCATATTCTCTTGTTCCTATGAGGTAATGTAAATTTGATTTCACCCCAAATAACTATCTAAGAAGCAATACCATTCTCTCCTTGCCAACCTATCTAGCATTTGGTCCATAAAAGGCATTAGAAAATAGTCTTTTTCAGTCCATTAGTTCAACTTCTGGTCGGATAGGGATAAGATCATTCTTTTCATTCTCAACTATCTTAATGCCACCTTTCTTTGGGATACATTGTAACGAACTCACCTAAGTGCTATTTGATATAGGATTGGTTACTCCTGCATCAAGATATTTTATGATTTCTCACTTTACCACCTCTCGCATGGGTTGATTTAGCCTCTTTTAATGTTCCACACTTCGTACATGATCTTGCTCTAACTTGAATTTTTGGGTAAAAATATCAGGGTCTATCCCTATGATGTCAGCAATTGTCTATCCAATGGCTCGAATAAACCTTTTCACCACCAACTTCAAAGCTTCAACTTTAGAGGGCTCAAGGTTACTTGCAATGATGATAGGTGATATGTCTCTATCCCCTAAGTAAATATATTTAAGATGGATTGGAAAAGGGTTTAATTCAATTTTTGGTGGCTCAAGAATGGATGGTTTTGTGGATAGGCTCTCATATTTTTTAGGATCAAGGTCCAACTTTACTGGGTTTTTGGTATAGGATCCAAGTCTTGTTAAATATGCAACCACCTTATCAAATTCTTCCACTTCTTCCCTTTTGCAATTCTATAGCATTCCTGCCAAAGGATTATCCAACAATATTATATCAACATGATTTGTCACCTCATCATCAATGACATAAATTATCAAGATAACTTGTAAGTAAATTGGTTGCTTCATGGACATACATACATTAAAAGATACCGCTCTGTTATTCAACTAAAAATTTATATCACTGAATTTCATATACACCAAGGCCTTCCCGATGGCTAAGAATGGCCTTCCGAGAATTATAGGAACTTCAATATCCATTACATAATCTAATATCACAAAATCAGCGGGGATGATAAACTCATCAACTTTGACTAGAATGTCGTGAAGAACTCCAATTGGCTTCTTGATGGAATGGTCAGCCATAAGAAATTTCAGCATGGTAGGTTGTGGCTTTCCCAATCTGAGATTGTGGAATATGGCATATAGCATTAGGTTTACACTTGCTCCTAGGTCACACAATGCTTTCACAAACTTGAACAATCTAATGGTGCATGGGATTATAAAAGCACTGGGGTCGTTCTTCTTTTTTTCCAATGTGATTGACATGATGGCGCTACAATGATGTGTTATTTCTATTGTTAGATCTTCCACAAGCCACTTCTTGGATATCAAATTCTTCATAAATTTACCATACCTGACATATCTTGCAAAGCCTCAACTAGAAGAATATTGATGGATAGGGTACTAAATTTATCAAAGAGATTGTTGGACTTTACATTTTCTCCCTTCGATGAGTGCACTTTAGGGAAACGGGGATGAATATTGCTTGATGTCTTGGAGACAATTTGGCACTCATTTATCTTTGACTTTTCAAACACAATCCCGCTTGGTTTTTGCTCATCATTATTTGATCTCTTTCTCTTTGCCTTTGTTTTCTCATCCATTTCTTTTCCATCGAAGTTCTCAAGCTCCATACTATTTTTTTAGACTTTTTCCATATTAAGTGCCCATAGAATTTGTTACCTTTCCACTTGGCATTTTATTATTTTGCTTCTCCATGAGATACACCGATATTTGATTTAACCTTTCCTCTAGTTATTGGATAGTGGTTGAGTGGGACTCAATCGTTTGGTGGATCATGGAGAAATCACTTTGCATTTCTTGCACCATATTTCGGTCCCCTCAATACAAATCAAGATCCAAGCCGAAATTTCTTTATTGATGAACCCTTCATTTTTGCATTGTGTCATGCTTTGACTTTTATAGTTCTGACCTTGATTCCTACCTTGACCTTGATAGAAAAGGTGGAAACCCTTCATATATTTTGGAAACAGACTCAATTTTTCATCAACTATCTCTTTCTCTGCACTTTCACATGGCTTAGCCTCTATTGCATTTACCACATTTATGCATTTAATTGGGGTTCCTAATATATGATTCATAAGGATCTCAAGGTGAGACATTACCTTGATTATTTTTGTATCTTTTTCCTCCTCTTGACTTTTTCTAACTTGGCAGTCAAACAATGAGGAGGGATCCCCCACGGCCACCTCGGTATCCCTTATGTCCTATTCTGTAGACAAACTTGCTACTAGATCCAACACATTTGATGCAACCCCATATAATGATTTATGAGAGATCCATCAGATACATTGTCTACTATTGCTTTGTTGAGTTGGTCGAATTCCCTATAGAAGATTTGGGGAAGCATCTTCTCTTGCATCACCTGGTAAGGACATTTCAAGAGTTTCTCCTTAAATCTTCCCCAATCTTCATACCATGGTTTTTCATGGAATTGACGGATATTAATGATTTCATCCTATAATTGGAACATATTGGAAGGTGTAAAGTATTGACTTATGAAAGACTTTGTAAGACTTATCCATGCGGTGATGGAACCAGTAGGCAAGATCTTAGCCATAGCACCGCCTTTTTCATTAGAGAGAATGGGAAAAGGCATAATCGGATGGACTTTTGGTATATTTGTGTAATATTAAAGAGTGCACAAAATTATACAAAGTTCTTCAAGTGCAAATTCATGTCATCATGTGCTCATCCCCCAAAAATTGCCTTTAAATTAAGTAATTGAAGAATCACACTTATGACATAAAATACTTCATTTCCCTCGATGGGGGGAAAGCAGATTGCACTTTCATTCTCGTTAGTAGCAAGATAATCCAAGCCATCTTGGCTCATGGTTATTCGGGAAAAATAGTAATTGCCTAATCAATAATAAAAAACAAGGAAATTAAATAAAAATCACCATATGTATACCGAAAGTAACATTCAACACTACACTAATGAAATCTAGATTTGACTCCCCAACAATGTCGCCATTATGATAATTCTCACCTATACCATCTAAAGTGGTAGAGGACCATAGTTGTTAATAGCTGATGTGTGAGCAAACGCTAACACATTTAAGGCTTTTAACTGAGAATAATTGCGAAGACTTAAGCAACTTTTGTTGTTTTTGATTATTTTACTTTGATATTGCAGTAAAAGTCATGATGCAAGGGAAATTTAAGGAAATAGAAGCAAAAAAAGCTAAAAACTGATACAAAAGAATTGGAAGTATGGCTGACGACATTCCTGATAAGTCGTCAGCCCTGTGATAAGTTATCAGAAATCACATCAGGTGTTGCAGTGTTAGAAAGATTAAACTAAAATTGTGATGACATTTCTAACATGTCGTCACAACTGTGATAAGGCATCATAGTTGCCATCAAGTGTAGGCAGAGAATCAAATTATGAATAAAGAAGTGACGATATTTCTGATATGTTGTCACGTATCTTATAAGTCATCAAGCTTTGTCGTCAGTTAAAGCAGAAGATGCTATGAATGCTGGAGGGCCTGACGACATTTCTGATAAGTCATCAGGACCCTGACACGCCATCACAAATATCGTCACCTATTCTAAAAGATTTTCTGAACATTATGATTTTATTTCCTTATTTAGGATTAACTATAAAAAATATTGTTTAGGGTTTTTCTAGGGGGTTGGTACTTGAGTTTTAAGAGACGTATTTTGATATTTTCTCTCTCGAGTTTCTTGGCTTGAAAAAAAAAATACTTTGAAGAGATTATTATCAGTATTTTGGGATTTTTCCTTTGTGATCTAATCTGCGATTCACTAGTTATTATTCATCTCTGTAAGTTTATCTTTCAAATCATGAATTCAATTATGTGTTTCGTTCATTACATCATGAATGGCTAAACTCCATTAACCTGAGTTATGGAATCTAGGGTTAAGTCTTGATGAGGTGCTAAGTATTTAAGATTCAAAAGGTGGTAGGATTTCTTGATAATTCTGAGGTTTTAAGTAACGTCAATTTCTTGCAAACAGTAGACATACCTACTTTGATTTTCTTGAGAAATAAATCAAATATAGTAGGAAGTGAATTATCAACAGGGACTCAAAAAATACTTCGTTTAATAATCAACTTTGAAACAAGGTTAGTTAACTTGAGGTAAAATCTGGGCAGTAAATAGAAATTCCCTAAGTCCGAGAAGATTAGGAAATTAAACGCTTAAGTAGGTCGAGAGAAATTTAAGCATAACATCAATAAATATAGCTTATTATCCTACCCACCATGAGAATCTTAAACCATTTTTAGCATCTGTCATGTACCAGAAGCCCTAGTGAACATAATTTTGGTTATTTCATAAAATCTTGATTACAAACATTGAAACTAAAGTGACCAACAATTATTTGTTGATTATCAAAAACTCCCATTTTATATTTTTTATATCATTTATTTGAATTTAACTTGTAGCTTTAGTTTGAAACTAGTTTAATCGCCACACATATTGTTCCCTGTGGATTCGACCCCGACTCCAAAGTTGGATAAATATATTAACGACAACCGCCTTTCACTAAATTAAAGTGTAAGTTGAGCGTTATCAGAAAATGACATCGTTGCTGGGGAGCAATTTGGCGTATTGAGTTGGTTTGAAATTTTAGCCTACTTGCTTGAATTGAAACTTGTAATTATTTGTTTTTGTTTCTTTTATTTCTTGTGTTAGGTTGATTTTTATTATAGTTTACTTGTTACTATGGCATCATGGAATGAACATGAGCTTGGTGGTTGGAAATCTTATCTTGATAATCCATGTCCATATTGTGATGGACCTCAGTTTTGGCAAGATTATAGATATGCTCCCTGGAGAGAGATGTGTGCACCATTTCTATCCTATTGGGAGTATGATTGTTCGTTATGTGGTGTTCAAGATGGACATTGGAATGATTTCTCAAATGCCCCCTCCCCCGGTATGCTAACCCAAATTCTAGTTCTTTTTATGATTTTGATAGGTCTTATGGTCAAGAACAGGAAGAATGAAACACTGAAAAGAGTGGCATTGAAGCTATGCTTCAACTAATGTTAGAGCGTGTGAACACAACGAATGATATCATACATGATATACATCAAGACATTAGGGCAAATAACAAGGAAAAAAGAATGATAGAGGATATGGATATAGAGGTCAAGCATTCAAAGCACTTTTCCACATTATGTGTAGATGATATCTTGTCTGTGGAATCATTTAACATAATGGACGAGTGTGAAGATAAGGAGCAAGAATCCAATGTTGATGATAAGCTTGATGTTGACCAACCCTCGGTGATTTCCCAACCAACCGAACCATTTATGAATAAAGATACTAAAGAAGAGGAAATGGTACTAAGTCAAAAGAAAAAATCAAGTACAATCCTTGTGAAGACTCTAGTCCCTTTTAGGGTAAAAATACTAATAGGGATACTACTCAAAAATTGATAGTTAGTCCTCATTCGAACCACTTTTCAACATTATGCTTGGTGGATGTGATAAAAGTTGAATCACCCAAGCAAATGATGAATTTTGGAAAAGAGGAGAAAGATTCTTACATTTTGGCGTTTGTCCTTCCAAAAGGGTATACTACAACCCCAATCTTGAAGGCTAAGAAGCTTAAAGATTGATATCCATTTAGTGGCTGTTCAAGATTCTCACCATTGCCAAATAAGCCCATATGAAAGTTTAATGCAAAATTGGGCAAGCAGTTCAAGTCATCAAAGTGGCGTGATAGAACATTCCTCATCGTGCCCTCACATTTTCCCAACACACCCCGAAGATGTATTGATCAAAAATTGGGTCAACATTTTAAATCCTCCAAGTGGAGACATAAATAATTAGCAATAAAGTATCTTGATGAAGTTTGAGTAGTCAAGATAACTGAGTTATGCCGTAACATTAAACCAGGCAATGCTTGGGAGACAACCCAAGGTATTTTGTTGTTTGTATTAGTATTATGTGATTGACATCAGATCTTCACACCCGTGGTTCCATAGGTATGCCTCTAACTCTCTTTTTTTGGTTGACGCATTGGGGATAATGCATTATTATAAGTTGAGGGTGGGACTACTTGTGGGTGTTAATGTCCTCTTGAGGTTTTTGTTGTCGTGCCTCTTTTCCCCAGAGTCTTCTTCCTAGTAGAGCTGGCATGTTTAGGCGTATTGTATTTGTTTGTGATATGTTGTAGTTAACTGGGGGGAAAATAAGTATCTAGGATAGTTGACATATTTTTGTTGATTTTTCTTAGAATGATAAATACCTCTCCAATTGTCTATCTGGTAACTGTGTGATAAGCATCTATATGTAACTATTGTGAATCTTTTTATGGCATTAGTATTAGGAACATGATAATCACTGCTAACAATTGCATAAATAGAATGGGTAGTAGCTTGTGATGTACCTTTGTTCCATGTGTGTGTGAGATGCTACCTAGTTCCCGTTGTGTGTTAAATCCAGAACTTGCCCGATTGGTCTTGCCTTGGTTGTAGGATAGCGGTTAGGAAAGGATCATAGGCCGTTGTTGATATTAGTCCACTTTTAGCCTAAATTACCTTCCATATGTGAATAATATCCCTTGATCCTAATTTTGAGCCTAAATGTCTATTCTTTTTATTATACCTATCACCTTCTCATTTGTATCACAATGAACCTATTTTGGCCCTGGTTCTTCTTGGACATTGTGCACTTTGACTGAGGCAAATCGCCTAAGTTGAGGGTGGCTACCATAGGGGTGCGTGACGCAAAAGAAGTATGAAGAAAGGTAGAATGAAAGAAAAGAATAAAAAGCTGGGAGCGGTAGAAAAAGAATAAGAAAAGAAAAGTTGTGAAAAAAAAGAAATGATTGTCAAAAAATACCACACCCATCCGGAGTATGTGTGATCAAGAAAGGAGAAAATTAAGTAAAGGTTGATAAGTGAGACCCCAAAAATAGGGTAGTGCCAAGGAGGCTTAATCAATTTAAATATCCTTGCATATCATACCAGCCCCAAGCCTACGTTACAAAGCCAAAGAAAAGACCTATAGTGATCCTAACTTAACTGTCTGAAAACTTAGACAATGAAAATAAGGGCAAGTATATAGTATTTGACATGCATTGATTGGAATTTCTTTCTGAGGGTAAGTGTCTCTTGAACGTCCCTGCATTTACATGCTTGATTTCATACATGAGTGAGGTGGGACTTCGTTGTTGTAAGGGCACATCAGTTGCATTGATAGTTGCCTACTTATTTGGGTAATGTAATTTGTACATATGCATAGTTATTGTTGCTAAGTTGATTCCATATCTTGATTCCTTTCTGTCACATTGTTGATCTTCATGGATATACATAGCTGGGTTTAAAGAGATTGAAAATGGACAGAGTAATGTGTTTTGAACTAAAATTAATGATCAACTATCATAGGTATCTTATGTGTCTCTTGGTTAAGCATCATAGTGTTGTATTTTAGTTTCTTAAGGACAACCGATGGTTTTAAGTTAAGGGTATTGATATGTGAGCAGACGCTAACACATTTAAGGCTTTTAACTAAGAATAATTGCGAAGTCTTAAGCAACTTTGGTCATTTTTTATTATTTTACTTTGATAGTGCAGTAAACGTCATGATGCAAGGGAAATTTAAGGAAATAGAAGTGAAAGAGCTGAAAACTGATGCAAAAGAACTGAAAGTGTGGCTGAAGACATTCCTGATAAGTCGTCAGCCCTGTGATAAGTTATCAGAAATCACATCAGGTGTTGCAGTGTTAGAAGGATTAAACTGAAATTATGATGACATTTCTAACATGTCGTCACAACTGTGATAAGGCGTCAGCGTTGCCGTCAAGTGTAGGCAGAGAATCAAATTTTGAATGAAGAAGTGACAATATTTCTGATATGTTGTCACGTATCTTATAAGTCATCAAACTTTGTCGTCATTTAAAGCAGAAGATACCATGAATGCTAGAGGGCCTGACGACATTTCTGATAAGTCATCAGGACCCTGACACGCCATCACAAATGTCGTCACCTATTCCGAAGGATTTTTTGAACACTGTGATTTTATTTACTTATTTAGGATTAACTATAAAAAGCATTGTTTATGGTTTTTCTAGGGGGTTGGTACTTGAGTTTTAAAAGACGTATTTTGATATTTTCTCTCTCGAGTTTCTTGGCTTGAAAAAGAAAATACTTTGAACGGATTATTATCAGTATTTTGGGGTTTTTCCTTTGTGATCTAATCTACGATTCACTAATTATTATTTATCTCTGTAAGTTTATCTTTCAAATCATGAATTCAATTATGTGTTTCGTTCATTACATCATGAGTGGCTAAACTCTATTAACCTGAGTTATGGGATCTAGGGTTAGGTCTTGATGAGGTGCTAAGTATTTAAGATTCAAAAGGTGGTAGGATTTCTTGATAATTCTGAGGTTTTAAGTAACGTCTATTTCTTGCAAACAGTAGACATACCTGCTTTGATTTTCTTGAGAAATAAATCAAATATAGTAGGAAGTGAATTATCAATAGGGACTCGGAAATACTTCGTTTAATAATCAGCGTTGTAACAAGGATAGTTAAACTAAGGTAAAATCAGGGCAGTAAATAGAAATTTCCTAAGTTTGAGAGGATTAGGGAATTAAATGCTTAAGTAGGTCAAGAGACATTTAAGCATAACATCGATAAAGATAGCTTGTTATCCTACCCACCGTGAGAATATTGAACCACTTTTAGCATTTGTCATGTACCGGAAGCCCTAGTGAACATAATTCTGGTTATTTCATAAACTCTTGATTACAAACACTGAAACTAAAGTGACCAACAATTATTTGTTGATCATCAAAACCCCCCATTTTATATTTTCATATCATTTGTTTGAATTTAACTTGTAGCTTTAGTTTCAAACTAGTTTAATCACCACTCACACTATTCCCTGTGGATTCGACCTCGACTCTAAAGATGGGTAAATATATTGACGATAACCACCTTACACTAAATTGAAGTGTAAGTTGAGCGTTGTCAAACTTTTGTTGAGGTTGAATCCATGAGAAGCGAGATTTAGATTTTGAGTCCTACGGGTGTTGAAATAACTAAAATGATACTCAAAGTATACACAACATAAAACACATAACGTAAAGTGGAGGGGGGGTTGGTTTGAAATAGAATCTTACCAATATCAAGTCAAGCAACACACTAAGATAACACTTTTTGTTTTGAATTCAAATTTGGAGAGATCTTGGGGTTATGTCAACCTAAGGGCAAGGTGTGCATGGTGTTATAATGGTTTTGTAAAAGTCCCAATTGTTGATTACATGGTAGGCTAGGTTAAGAGTCCTTGAGGATAGTTTGTCAACAAGGCCTCAAGGATGTCACTCCTTGACTCTTTTGAGTACCAAACGAGTGTATCAATAAAAGTCATCCAAAACCTCAACTGGGTATCCCTATTCTTGAAAGATGCCTATGACATAACCTACTCTCCATCTACCCTAATTTCTAACGTGGAAAAATAAAGTAAGTTATGTTCATAATTATCCATTGTTGCTTTGGCCCCCTATAGCCCTCTTTTAAGGAAACTATGAGTTTCCCAAAGATTTACCCGCATCCCTATTTCAAGGATGATGAGCTCTTTCAAGATCTTAGGGTTTTCACCTAACAAATCCACTATGAGCTGATGGCTCAATAGAGCTGATGAACTCCATACCCCAAGCTACAAATGGCTAGGGCAAGCTCATAACATTAAGTTCATGTGGAAGCACCTATATCAAATCCCCATGTATCTGATACTTATGACATATTTGCAAAAACTTTCTATAGTCACTTTCCATGGTCATCCAAAAATATCCGCCTCTTAGGATCTTCTTGGATAAATTAAACCCATTGATATGAGGTTCACACATTCTAGCATAGATGTCTCTAAGTAATTTCATAGCTTCATCAGAATCTATAAATATTAGAAATCCTAAATTTGGGGTCCTCCTATATAGTACTTCCCTATTAAAAAGAAATTGTTCTCCATTCGGTGGATCATTTTCTTTTGATTGATGGTTGTACCTTTGGGGTCTGTCCCAACTTCTATCTACCTCCTGATATCTAAGTACCATTGCATTATATCTGGTTTTTCTTCAACTTGTGCAAAATGTGCAGGTTGCTCCTTTAAACTTAGTTCCTACGAATTGGTGTAACTTTTATTTGGATGTTGAATTATGGTGTATATAGTGGCTAAAGAATTCGCGAAATTATTTTGTATCTTTGGAATATGCTTTCATTCCACTTCTTTAAATCTTCTGCATAACTATGTACCAATTCTATCTATAGAATAATTTTAGGGTTCCTTACGGCCTATTTACATCAAACTTAGTAAAAAAAATAATCAGTATCTCCAATGACTAGCAATTTTTGAACATTCATATCAATATCTAATCTGAGACCAAGAATGTACGCCTCGTATTCAGCCATATTGTTGGTGCATGGAAAGCACAGTTTGGTGGTAACCAAATAATGTTGACCAATTTCTAATATTAAGACTGCCCCAATTCCTGAACCTTTAAAATTAACTGGCCCATCAAAGAACAATCTCCTACTCATTAATACTTGAGCAATGTGTTCTCCAACGAACATTACCTCTTCATCTAGGATATAATTTTAGAGTGGATCTTATTCTTCATCAACTAAATTCTATGCTAAATGATCCATTAGGGCTTGCCCTTTGGTTGTTTTTTGAGTTATGTATATAATGTCTCACTCACTCAACAACACTTGCCATTTGGACAATTTCCCAGTGGGCATGGCCTTTTGGAATATGTGCTTTAAAGGATCCATTCTATAAATAAGATACATTGTATATGACATTAGGTAAATCCTCATCTTTTATAGGTTAGTGCACAACACGTCCTTTTCAATAGCGTGCAACGAGCCTCATGTGGAGTGAAATTCTTACTCAAGTAATAAATTGTTCTTTTCTTCTTTCCAATTTAATCATGTTGCCCTAAGACATATCCAAATGCATTGTCTGAGACAATAAATACAACAACGGAGGGCTTTCTTCTTTTAAAGGAACTAGTACTTGTGGACTAGATAGATATTCTTTGACCTTGTAAAAAGCTTTCTGGCATTCTTTGGTCCATTCAGTTGGCATAACTTTCTATAACATCTTGAGGATAGGTTCTCAAATAATCGTTGACTGGGCTATGTACCTACTAATGTAATTCAATCTTCCCAAGAAACTCATGACTTTCTTTTTTTGTCTTCAGAGGAGGCAGTTCTTAGAGCACCTTAATTTTTTAAGGGTCAAACTTATTTCCCCTTCTACTAACTATGAAACCCAACAAATTCCCAGCTTGTACTACAAAATGGAAATTGGTAGGATTCAACTTCAAATTATACTTTTACAATCAATCAAATAACTTTCCCAAATTAGCCAAGTGGTCCAAACTCTTGCGAGATTTGATGGTTATATCATCCACGTACACTTCAATCACCTTACTTATCATTTAATGAAATATGGTTGTCATGGCTCTCATATACATAGCATTAATATTCTTATGATAGAAGAGCATCACCTTATAGTGATAAACAACCCAAGGTGTGATGAAAGCCATTTTCTCTGCATCTACTTCATCTATCAGTACTTGATGATGCCTAACAAAACAACCTACGAATGATTGTATTTCATGCCTCGCAAAGCTGTCAATAAGAATATGGACATTGGGTAATGAAAAGTTATCTTTAGGACTTGCTTTATTCAAATATCTATAATTAACACAAATCCTGATCTTTCTATCCATCTTTGGTACTGGAATAATATTGGATAGACATGTTGGATACTTGTTGACTTCAACTACATTGGCTCTGATTTTCTTAGTGACTACCTCCTTGATTCTCAGAATTGGGTTCGGCTTCAATTTTTGTGAATTTTGCTTCATAGGATTGGGCCCTTGATTAATTGGAAACTTATGCAATACGATATCTGTACTCAATCCTGATATTTCATCATATAACCAAGCAAATATATCAATGTATTATTTAAGTAACCTGATGAGTTTTTTTTTCTGTGCTTCTGTTAGATGAACATTGATTCAGGTTTCCTTGACTTCACTGACATCACCCAGATTAATTACCTCAGTATCCTCTAGGTTGTACCCTTTCCGATCCTCTAACTCTTTTATTACCATGTTAACTGGTCTAGGGCTATCATTTCTTTATTATACTATTTCCATTAATCATTATTTTCTTCGATTTATTTATTTAGCTCTTGACATGACATGAATTTGGAAGGTGGGCACTTTGGGTGGCTTTAATTGACACACTATTTAAGTACTTGAAAGGGTTAATAGTAAGATCTTTGAGGTTTTCTTGAAGAGCTAGCCTCAAGGACTTTAAAACTAGCCTAACACATCAGCAATTATTAGAATTTTCACCGAATTATCATGTACCCATGCATAACTTGCCCCTAGGATAGAGTAATCCCAAGATCCGTGCCTAATTAATTACACTCTAATTGTTCTTAGTCTCAAATTAGTCCCTTAGAATCCTAAGAATTACTTTCACATGAGAAAACATTAAAAAACCCCAAACCATCTTGTAATATAGGAACTTAGCAACCAACTTTAGTTTCAAATTTACTCAATCACCAATCCTATTGTTCCTCATGGATTTGACCCCAACTCTTAGCTGTCTAAGTATATTGACAACGACTGCCTTGCACTTAAATTAACGTGTAAGTTGCTTTCACCTTCTTTATTTGTCATATAGCTTAAACTATATTTGAACACCTTATATAGGATCATAACAGGCTAAACGATTCCATCCAAACTCTTTCCTAGACTATATATTGGCATAAAAATGCTTCTCAACATGACGGTGGCCAATATTTTGTAGAACGAAGGCATTATCTTATAAGGAGTTGTGTCTTCATCAACTACATTCATGATTTCTACCATATAAAAATCACTCCCTCTCAAGACTTCTTTAATCAAAGAAACATAATAATTAGGGTGAGTTAGATGGCTACTTTCACCATGGATGGCCACTTCATTATTTTCCCATATGAATTTCACCAATTAGTGTATTGTTGAAGAAACAAACCCTGCTGCTTGAATCCAAGGCCTTCATAAGAGAAGATTTTAACTTATGGAAATATCCATCACTTAAAACTCAACTAGGAATTCTACAAGCCCTATTTAAAGATGCAACTTAACTTCCCCAATGGTGTTTCTCTCGCTCCATCGAAAGCTCTTATATTGACTGTGTTCTTATGGATTTTCCCTATATCATAGTTTGACTAAGTTAAGATAGAAAAAGGGCAGATATTTAGACTAGATCCATCATCGATTAACACCCTGTTAATGGTATTATCTTGGTATTTGATAGTGATATGTAATGCCTTGTTATGCATTATTCCTTCGAAGGGTAACTCGTCTCCACTAAAGCTAATGCGATGGACTCCCACCACTCTACTTATCATGGCCACCAAATTTTGATATTGTCCATATGGGTATATAGGATTTTATAAGTACTTTCAACAAGGTTCGTCTATGATATTAAGAACTCATAAGAAATGTCCAAATACATATTTAAGCAATGGTCTTCTCCAGATGTTTCACAAAAGAGTATTCTTTCAACTGCATTCTTCTCCAAAATTCTTCAGCTTATCCTTCTGTGATTGGCCTTTTTTAAGAACTCTTCTTATATGCACCATTAGCAATATCTTCTGGAGTGTAGCATCATTCTGATCTAGTCATTCTTTGTGTAGCAACATCTTCCACCATAAATCCTTCTCTTGCAGACAGCAAGGAAAAGGCTTGATGAGGTGCATTGAATGCAATAAATTTGGGATTCTTGATTACACTTAAGGTTGCCACTACCTTTTCTATTTATTCCACTTTATTCTTTTATTTAGGATTGACCTACACTATATACTTGCTCACTACCCATTCATCAACTGCTTCTATTATACTGATGGCTACCCTTCATTGTTTGAAAGTGGGTTGATGGTAACATTCAGTGGCACTATTTGAAGCTAAATCAACTTGTAATCGATCAAATATTGAATATTATGCTTCAAATTAATACATTCCTTAGTCGTATGTCAACACACTATGAATAATATACACAAGGCTGAGACATGGAAGAATGGACAATTGGTATTGGCGGGTTTTGGTCGGATAGATTAGATGAGACCTGCTACCTTTAAAATTTCAAACAATTGAGTTCTAGTTTCAGCCAAAGCAGCGAAACTCCCAGTCCCCAATTTTCAAAGTCAAATTTCTCTACCAATCAACAGAATTACCCAGCTCCATTATCAAATTATCAACCAACTTACCAAGCTCAACTTCAAAATTTCCAAGCCTACAATGGAGTTGGGTAATTCTATTGATTGGTAGAGAAATTTGACTTTAAAACTTGGGGACTAGCTTGGTTATTAAATTAGGTAGAGGATTTTATGGATTTGGGTATATAGACGATAATGGCATTTTCTGAGAATTGGACCCTAAAGATTTCTCGATTTTGGGTTTGGACTAGAGGATATGTAAGACATATTTTCCCTTTTTTAACTACTCCTGAAGATCCCAGTTGCGCAGAGGTTTTTCTGATTTTTCTTTTCCTGAGTCTTTCCTCAACTGTTTCACTGATCTTGACCAAATCATTGAAGGTATCATAAACTATAGATATCATTTTAACATAAAACTCCCCTTCCAGAGCTCGGGTAAACACAACTACTATTTCTTTTTCTATTATTGGAGGTCATACTTTTATTGCCTCTTTTAGTCAAGAATAAGCATATTCACGAAAGACCCTATTAGAATTTTGCTTGATACAGTTCACAGAATATTGATTATAACCATCTCTACATTGAAAGAAAATCTATAAAAAAATCCCTGGCTAAAGCACTCTATTCAGGACACATTTTAAACTTTTGCAAAGCAAACCATTCCAACTCCTCTCCACTTAGGCTTTAACTAAAAAGCCTAATTATCAATGCTTTATTTCTACCAACGCCTACCATTTTTTCCAATATCCTCTCAAGTGGGTAGTAGGATTTCAAGTACCATTGAATGTTCTAAACTTAGGAACATTAAATCCTTAAAGAAATTTCAAATCAGGGTGGATGTAAAGGTCATCAAAGCTAAACACCGTTGCACTGGGCAAACTATGTGTTTTCTTCATCTTGGTGATCACTTCCTTTATAAATAGTAGCTCCATAGAATGTTTACCTTTAGTGACCTTACATTTCTTTTCCATCTCCTCACAGTGGTTAATTTATAGGTTTTGAGGGAATGTATGGTAAGATACAAGTATTATGGTGGCATGAAGGGTAGCGAGAGGCATATTTTGAGTTAGCAAAGGATTCTAGGCATTACAAGTGGATTTTTGGTATATGGGGACTAGATTTTGGGGAGAATTGACACTATGATTAAGAGTGGGATGAGTGTTTTTGGGTAGTGAAGGTGTTTGGGGAGAAATTTTAGTAATTTGGGGTGAAGTTTTGAGGATGAGAAGAATTTGCATTGTTTTTGTGGTTGGTATTGTAGATGGGAGGAGTATGGGTTTGGCATTATGGATTGATGGGGTTGGAAGGAGGTCTAGGCTTAGAGCAGAGGGTATTTCATTTGGTTGATTTTCATAGTTAGGAGAGCTAAGAGGAGGAATTGAAGTGGAAGCGCAGAGTTATCCAAGACTGGCGTGTTAGCAGCAATGGACAGATTAGCCATATCTTTTGCTCATTGTACTTCTTCTTAAAGATCTTTTCATTCTCCTAGTTAGTTCAGTGATTGTATCACCTTCTATCATTATCACACCGTCCCTAACAGTAATTTTTGTGAAAGCATTTTCATCACTACTACCAATCATTTTTTCCCTATTACTTAACTAAGCAATGGTCAAGAGAGGAATTTTTATTTATCTTAGATCTAGTGAAGTATTGATGTTCAACCATCTTTTTGTCAACACGGATCAATTTCTATTTACTTGATTACCTTATAAAGTAAAAACAACTCCAAAGGAAAATATAGTAGATCCTATTAGTAGAAAATAATGCAAGATATCCGACATAAAGTAAACACCTAAAGTTGTTTTCATCTTAGGTAAATTGATCCACGGGCGGTTATTGACTCGAAAGGAATTAATGGGCACGACTTTGTCTGCTCATTTTAGATAAGTGTATCTTTTAACAGAATGTTTGTCAAGTCTAAATATTTGGGCGTCTCCATCAACTTAC
Organism: Capsicum annuum; assembly: GCF_002878395.1. Lineage (NCBI taxonomy): Eukaryota > Viridiplantae > Streptophyta > Magnoliopsida > Solanales > Solanaceae > Capsicum > Capsicum annuum. Next base: position 137,816,721 of record NC_061122.1, on the reverse strand, counting down.
TTTGGATTCATGTGACTTTTCTCGATAAAAATGGGAGATAACAATTTACGGATAGAGGCCGGGCGTAAAGGCTCCCTACGTATCTCACAAAGTAGAAGTCAATCCATATGTCGTACAAATAGGCAAGGATAAAACTTTATTTAATTGCATTCTCATTAGATTTCATTACATCATGAAAGGAAAATGCAACAAAAAGGACAATACTAATGACTAGATGTTAGATATGTGCAGGCATTCCCACTTCGTTCTGCTTCTTCCATACCTTGATCTTCTATGAGTGTAATGGTGGAAATTTCAAGTCAACCCTTCACTTGTATTCTACGATGAGGCGTGTTCCATTCTTTCTTTATTATAGTCTTCAATAGGGTTTTCAGTTTTATGCCCAGAACTCTTATTTTCTTGCACGATCAATTGTTTTACCTTAGAAATTTCCTTGACAGTTTGATTGATCTTCCTAACAACTTTTTTGGTATCTGCCTTTATTATCTCCTCCAATTGGATTAAATCTACTATCTTTCTTTTCATTTGAGCAACTCTTGAATCAATGATTGATTTTCTTGAAAGAATAGAAACTCATTTAAAAAGAAAGCTAAAGAAGAATGGTTAAGGACTTTTCTGGGAGACTCATAGACATAGAATGCCTTACACGGACTTTGGAAAGTAGGTGTATATTTTTGCTTAAAGGGTTTCTAAAACTTTGTTGAAGAGTAGATCCATTTATCCTTGATTCAAATGACACACATAAGAACATAGAGCATTCATGACAGTGACCAAGCACACATGCAAGTGTACGTGGTCTACCAAGTAATATAGTAGACTTCCAGAAAGACGAATATCGATTTCACAGGGACTTGTGGCGACAACTATCCGATACTAGTTTAACAATTGAGATCAAGTAAACATAAAGAGTATTGAATAATTGTAAACTAAAAATAAAATAATTTAAAGTCTTGGGACAATCAAATGGATAAAGCTCAGGGTTAAAGCACTCCAAACAATCATACTATGTTATTGAACTTCATTCATTAATTCGCTTATCTTGGTTGTTGATTCGTAGGGTTAATTGCATGATTACGGTCTCCCGACCCCTACCCATTTACCTAATTTGGACATTACAACTACATCGTTGAGTGGGGATGCAATAATCAAATTAAATGAAGTAAAGTTATCATCCAACATATGAATCAAGTAAGTCATCTAAGTACATCCCTGTCCTAGACGCTAAGTTAAATTCTTTATTTTATAAAAGAATAAAAGCCAAAACTTTGTTTATTCCCAGTTCCATCTCCCTATTCCCCCTCCTGAGGTCAAAAGGTCGAGAATATATGTATTTTACAGATGATCAATCCATAAAATAATTGAAACAAGAATAAACACACAACCAATAATGATAAATATAATTAATCGAATTTAATCCAAAATTATAGTACTCATGTTGTTGGATTTAACCCCGAGAAGAGGACGTTTAGCCTATAATATTCATAATCACTATCCAAATAATTGAATACATGATATGAATAATTAAAAAACTAACAAAAATAATAAAAACCTAAAAAATACGTGTAGCAGCCTCCGTTTTTCTCCAAAATATGTCCTAGGTGTCAAAGAATTCTCCTACGTGTTTCCACCAAAATTAATCCCCAAAGTTGTACACCGTTTTAACCGTTTCGTTCCATAATGCCTTTTGCCTAACAAGGATTATATATATATATATATATATATAATATGTTAATCCTAATCCTTGTAGGATTAAGGATATATGACGAGATCCAATAATTTCCCACATTCCAAGCCTAATCACGTGGGCAGCATATATGCCAAATTCATGTATATGTGGGAATTGTCCAAGAGCGGTGGAATAGATCATGCTTTCGCGCCCTTTGCTAAATCGCGATATAGCACATTACATGGGATATTCGCCTGCACACACTGAAAATTACACTCTCAATATTTTCTAAGGCACAAAAGCACGCTATGGAGTCTGAGACATGGGCAAATCGCGCACGCACACTGGAAATTACGTCCAAATATTTATTTAAGTGTTTTAATATTATTCCTTCCATCCAAGCTTTTGGTGTTATTTTTCCTTTAATTTTCATATCGTTCAACATCCGTTTTTAATCATAATTAACTCAACAAGCATCCTACAACATCAAACATCATGGATTAGAGTTCAACATAACAACATGTCAAAGACAACACGCTAGAAACTTAAGCAAATTACTAGTTTTGATCACTTTACGCTTAAACTTATTGTTGACTCTTGGATCATTCTCATTGAACGTTGCACACGTTAACAAGTTGTTCTACTTATAAGTACACATTTAAACCATGCGGAACTCATTTAACACACTAGAATCCATTGAAACCAACTAGACATACATCTAGCTCAAACTAGTAAAACTAGTTTTCTAGATTGAACTCTAAATGACTCAATTAACCACAAACTTGTTTTGAAAAAACTTTGAACCATTGTAATCATGCACTTGGACACTCATATGCTCATTTATATCAATATGAACACATTAAGCACATGAATTTCTCTTAAAACAAGGCTAAAGAGACTAGAATAATGACACTACTATGCATAAATACACCCAATATCACCACCCCATACTTAAAGACTTGTTCGTCATCAAACAATTCTTAACTATAAGAATCATGAGCTGAAGAGACTCCACACTTCTACTATATGTAAGAAACTCAAACTAGTACTACAATGACTACGCATGTTATACACAATTGAAAGCTTAAAAATCCTAATCCAAAACATCCTAGCCTCTAAAATTTACTCAATACATGGTAAATTCATGCATATTGTTCAATGTAAGACATCATACAGATCACCCACATTCATCAAACATGTGCCCTCACAACAAGAGGGTTACCTATAAATACTCAAAATAATGCAATTATCATAATGGGTATGCAAATCAAGTTACGTTCACTCTCACAAAGAATTCACAAACTACACATAATGAACCATAGGCTTGCCCTTAGTGTCATACTCCACTAATATTAGAATGTAAAATTTTTTATCAAACAGGTCTTTTCGGGTTGTAATGTAGGTTAAGGGACGGGTAGAAACTATTTTTGCCAAGAATAGTGACTATCTTTCCTAAGCGCTTTAATACTTCACAATTTTTCACATAAAACCACCTTCCAACAACCTATTCACACCTTTTTCATCTACCCATATCTTTTTATTTTGCCCCATCACTTTTAAGCATTTTTACAAACATATAGTGGGCATATTGTCTATTCCTTCAAGATTCAATTTTTTCTTGTTCACAACCATGGGAATATTTCTAACACCATTTACATCACTCTCAACCACAACACATCAAATATAAACACCAATAACTATTACCTTTGAGCATCAATTTCACCTTTATCTTCTTTAATTTTTCAAACTTCTTACTAAATAAATTTTTCACTAAAGTACTTAGGAACTTTTTGGATTCAATTATGGTCTATCAAAGAAGGGGATTAGGCTACATATGAGGCTACCAAAGAAAATAAGCTATATTCTCAATGGGGTTTAACTAGGATTATGCACAAGGAACGATAAAAAAAAGTATAAAACAAGGCTATCAAAGAAATACCCAAATCATCTCCTAAACCCACACTCTTTATTTCACTTTATACACACACCGAAAAAGTTCTAGACATCGCATGTAATACGGAATATACAAAAATTCTCACACACATGGCACATGCTCAAATCACATAGGATCATCATAGACTCTTAACCAAACAATAGCATGAATTTAAAATTAAGCCAACAAGTACAAGAGTCACAAATATGAGCCTAAGTGTTTCAAAACTAGTAATTCCCTCAATCAACCTGCTTTCACAAAACAAAACACTTGAACCATGCAATCAAAAATAGAACCAACAAGAATATCTTACAAAAAAATTTTAAATTGAGCCAAAAATTGAGAATTTTCCCACCCCACATTCAAAAATCTACTTTGCCCCCTTAGTGAATTTAAAAGTAAGAGATAGAAATACTCCCTAAGACCTCTAAGCCTAGCTAGATGCATCTTTAAATATCAAGGAGGTCTGGGGGATCCCACACTTGATCTTTGCCATGCTCCTTAACTCAGGTTTCTTGTACTCAGACTTCCCATCAATTTGTGACTCAACAAAAACAAAAACTACGTGAAGTAAAACATACCTTGCTTGGGTTATCTCCCAAGAAGAGCCTAATTTAGTGTCGAGGCACGACCAAATCAACTTTTCCCTCCATCTTGAGGATATGAATTTCACCCCCAACCTAGCATTCATCTTTTTGCCTCGCTCATAGGGTGGTGGTACAAAGATTAAGAAATCGAGTAATGGATGATACATGGTAAATCACTCAGCCTTAAAGTGAGGTGTGTTTTTATGTTGCTTGTCTTATGCAAAATTAAGAATATAGGATTCTTGTTTCACATCTTCACACTCATCCACTATTTTAAATGATTCCACAGACAAGACATCATCTAAACATAATATATAAAAGTGCTTTGAGTGAGGACCAACTAATCCCACTTCAAAATCTACACAATCTACTACACACTTACTTTTATTCACCTTCTCAATTGTAGTGTCAAAATAAAGATGACAGTTGAGTGCTACGATTCGTGTGTTTTCTCCAGAAATTGGCTAGTATCCTCCTCATATTTTTATACTCTTAACATCTGTGGGCATGGTGGTGGTGGTAATTCCTTATCCTTCTTAGTTATTTTTTTAGCATCACCCTCAAATATGACAGAATCAAGTTTAAAATCACACATATCTGTAGAGTGATATATACTATAACAAACCACCCACCAACTTGTGGGCTTCTCCACAGGTTGGAAACAAGCAAGCCCCCTCCAAATGCTCGAATCAAAATCTGGACAAAAAGCCTCGTGGTGGGATTATCTTCAATAATGACAAGAATTATTATCCCTCGAAAACCATCTATCCAAGGCTGACATCTCAAGAAGTGAGATAAAAAAACCAATAAAAGAAACTAAAAAAAACTAATCAAACTAAACTATGTAAATCTTAATATGGAAAAACTAAAATAAGATAGTTGCCTATTTTCAAGTCCCTGATAACAACGTCAAAAACTTGACAGCGCCCACGAGTACACTCAAATGTAGTGGTCTACCAAGTAATATAGTGGCCTTCAAGAAAGCTGAATATCGATCCCACAGGGACTTGTGTCGACAACTATCCAATTCTAATTTTACCATTGAGATCAAGAAATCAAAAAGATTGTTGAATAATTGTAAACTAAAAATAAAATAAACAGTGCATAAAAATAAAAGTCTTAGGACATTCAAATTGATTAAAGCCAAGAGTTAAAGCAATCTGAACAATCATACTATGTTATTGAACTTCGTTCGTTAATTCGCTTATCTTAGTTGTTGATTCATATGGTTAATTGAATGATTACGGTCTCCCGACCTCTAACCATTTACTTAATTTGGAAATTATAACTACATCATTTATCGGGAATGTAATAACCCAATTAAGTGAATTAAAACTATCATCCTACGTAAGAATTAAGTAAGACATCTAAGTACTTCCTTGTCCTAGATACTAAGTTAAATTCTCTATTCTATAAAAGAATAAAAACCCAAACTTTATTTATTCCCGGTTCTATCTCCCTATTTCCTCTCCTGAGATCAAAATGTCGAAAATATATGTATTTTATGGGTGATCAATCCATAAAATAATTAAAAAAAGAATAAACACACAACCAATAATGATAAGCAAAATGAAATGAACTTAATCCAAAACTGCAGTACTCATGTTTTTAACTTTAACAGAAGATTTTTAGCCGATAATATTCATAATCACGATTCAAATAATTGAATACATAATATAAATAATTAAAAAACTAAAAAAAATAATAAAAACCTAAAAAATACATGTAGCAGCCTCCGTTTTTCCCCAAAATATGTCTGACGTGTCCAAGAATTCTCCCAGATGTTTCCACCAAAATTAATCCCCAAAGTTATCCGCCGTTACCACCGTTTCGTCCCATAATGCCTTTTGCCTAACAAGGATTATATATATATATATATATATATATAATATGTTAATCCTAATCCTTGTAAGATTAAGGATATATGACGTGATCCAACAATTTCCTACATTCCAAGCCTAATCATGTGAGCAGCACATATGCCAAATTCATGTATATGTGGGAATTATCCAAGAGTGGTTGAATAAATCATGCTTTCGCGCCCTTTGCTACATCGCAATATAGCACGCCATGCGGGCTATTCGCCTGCACAACTTGGAAATTACAATCTCAATGTTTTCTAAGGCACAGCAGCATGCTGTGGAGCCTGCGATGCGGGCAAATTGCGGGCACACACTGAAAATTGCGTTCAAATATTTGGTTAAATATTTTAACGTTATTTCTTCCATCCAATCCTTTGGTGTTACTTTTTCTTTAATTTTCAGCTCATTCAACATCCATTTTTTACCATAATTAACTCAACAAGCATCCTACAATATCAAACACCATGAATTAGTGTTCAACATAACATGTCAAAGACAACACGCTAGAAACTTAAGCAAATAACTAGTCTCGAACACATTACGAGTAAAATTATTGTTGGCTCTTGGCTCATTCTCATAGAGCGTTGCACACGTTAACAAGTTGTTCCACATACAAGTACACATTTAAACCATGCAAAACTCATTAACACACTAGAATCACCGAAACAAATTATACACACATCTAGCTCAAGTAAGTAAAACTAGTTTTTTGGATTGAACTCTAAATGACTCAATTAAACACAAACTTGTTCGAAAAATAATTTGAACCATTGTAATTACGCACTTGGACACTCATACGCTCATTTATATCAATGTAAACACATTGAGTACACGAATTGCTCTCAAAATAAGGCTAAATAGACTAGAATAATGACACTAGGATTAATAAATAGACCCAACATCAATTCATATCACATAAATAGTTAGCACACAACAATATGATAATAATAACGTGTCTTAATTGGGTGACCCTTTTGAGTCAAGGGTTGGCCTAGCGAATTGAAGGATGTATAGATATTTTAAAATATTCCATTTCCCCTAAAAAATTTCATTGTTAATAAAGATAGAACATGAAGTCCTTACGAAAGATACTGACTAGGGTACACTTTAACAAAATGGGAAAATACAAAACTTTAATACCCCGCAGGAAAGATATCTAAATAAAATTCAGGCATAAGAACAATGGTTTGCAAATATTAAATACATCCTTCAATATTTAACACATAAGCGTTATTGTCTGTGGCCAATAGAGACATGGTAGGTTTTCTAATGGCCCAATAGCCCCTCAGATATTGGATCGTCCTAGGCTCATGCCTAAAAAGAGGATTTTTGTTTTACTCTATCTTAGGTGTCTAGAGTGAGCTTTGATGAGGTTCTTAAGTGGACAACTTGTATTTGAAAATACAAACAACCACTGAACATCTAACATACCAATAACTTATCGTATTCCCAATACTTCATTGGAATTGATAAATAGGGGTCGCGCTGACCGCAAAATCCCAAGCAATTTAAATATTCAAATGGAGAAGTATGCTATGAAATACAACAGTTTAAATTTTGAGAAAATTTAAACACATAAGCAAACAAATAGTTTAAACATTACAAGGCCGAATAGTTAGCCAAAGAAGTTAGTTTAAATATTTTTTTAGAACCTAGTTAAATTCCCAACAGAGTCGTCATTTCTGTTTTATCCTTTTTCATATTTAATTTAAAAGAAAATAATTTTAACCTTTTCAAACTATTTCAAAAAATTCAAGAAAATTTTGAGATAATTTTTTGAGAAATTTATAGAGTCGGCACATCATTTTTAAGAAAATTAAGAAAATTCTAAAGGTTCAAAAATAAAAATAAACTTTTAAAATTAAAGGCAATGGGTAAGGGTTCAATTAATGCACTAAGCAGGTTTTTAATGAACTTAGGAGCATCCATTTATGAATGGTTTACCAAAAAAATAATTTTTTTGACTAACCTAAAAATGACTAATTTTGTAAAATATTAAAATTATAAATTAAAATCGCATTTACTTGTTCAAATGAGGAGTATTCTACTTGAATTAAATTAAATTGTAATATTTTTTTTATTTTAAGAGGAAAATGATTTTTTCCTTTCATGGAAACAAAAGAAGATTATATATTTATTTTCTTATTATTATTTTATTTATTATAGAAAAATCAATTTTATTATAAATAACACCGTTTGAAAAAATGTTAAGAGTATCAAATTAGTAGTATCTTATCAATTATGAAAAATTAGAATTTACCAGAAATATTAGTTTCTTGAGTTTGAAGAAAATTATTTTAATCCAAATAGACTATTAGTTACACGAACAAAATAAATGTTATTTTTGAATAATAATTAATTTTTCTAAAGATTTGTTTTAGGAGAAAATACAAAGGAGACAATTTAATCCATTACTAGATAAGATAAATTAGGTGAAAAAAAATTATAGATTGAGTAAAACATATCATAATAAAATAAAATTACACCATCTTAAGGAATTTATCTAGATTAATTGATTAAAGTTTTAGTTAATATAAATAAACAAGGATAAATTATTATGGAAAAATTTCAGAAATAGCAACTATAGAGCCTTAATTGTAACTTTTATAGCAATAGTTTCATAATTACGAAAAATAGCTAATTGTATTTTGTATTTAAGTAAACTGTTGCTATTCAAATACATATACAACAAGATTTATAGTCTTTGATTTACTCAAATTAGTTGATTTAAATAAGGAATAATTATCTCATCTAATTAAATTCTCATAAATTACTCTTATTTAAATTAGTAGATTCCTTTTTTCCAAATCAAACTCAAATATGAAGATTATTATTTCCATGATCTTCAAAATTTCAAAATATCATTCTCTTATATCTCTAACTATTTTCTCTTGTTAGTTTTTTAATTTTTTTTTTTATCTTTTTTAATTTTAATTTCTTTTTCTTTTCCGTTTTTCCTTTCCACTTTATTTTCTCTCTTCTACTTCTATTCTTTTTTAATTTCCTTTTTTATTTTTTATTTATTTTTTCTTTTTTTGTTTTTTTTTCTTTTCTCATATTTTTTTTCATTTGCTTCTTCTTCTTCTTTTTTTTTTTTTTAAATTTTTATTTTTGCTTTTGTTTTTACACTTCTATTTCTAGTTTCTATTTCTAGCTTATATTTCTCTTTTTTTTTTTTCTTTTTTTTCTATCTTTTATTTTTAAAAGACAAATATCTATATCATATATACATATTAAAAAAATATACAAAAAAATAGACATACAAATTTGCATATGTATTTACGGTAAAAAACATACATATACATCTGTATATGTATTTACAGAAATATATATCTGACTGACATGTATGTATAAACATACAGGACACCAAATATCTAGAACAAAAATGATAATTATATACATATAGGTAATAAAAAAATACATGATACATATCTTAAAGAGTAAAAGAAAACAAATAAGTATATACCTGATCCATATGTATATTCTTATTTTATATGAGTCACCTTTGTATTTAGCAAATACATATGAAGATAAATAGTATAGTTATGTTTTTTACTATTTAATATGAATATGATATGTATTTCGTAAATACATATGTATGTTTTGTATTGTAAATACATATCAAGATCTGTATGGCTATGTTTTTATATGCTTTTTGAATATGTGTATGTGATATACATAATTTTCTTTTCAAAATATTAGTTAGAGATAAAAGAGTATCAAAATGGAAAAAACAAAAAAAATAAAAAAAAAGAGATGTGAAAAAGAAAAAAAAAAAGAAAAAGAAACAAAAGTGTAAAAATAAAAAAAAGAAGAAGAAAATGAAAATTGAAAAAGAAAAAAAAGATATGAGAAAGGAAAAAAAATGAAAAAGGAAAAAAAGAGAAATAGAAGAGAGAAAATAAAGTGGAAAGAAAAAAATGAAAAAGAAAAAGAAATCAAAATAAAAAATAAAATGGAAAAAAAACTAACAAACAAAAAAGGTAGAGATATAAGAGAGTGAAAGACAATAATGATGTTTTATTTTGAAATCTTGAAGATCATGGAGATAATTATTTTCAAATATGAAAAGGAAAAAAAAACAAAAAAAAAAAGAGAGAGAAATAGAAGAGAGAAAAAAAAGTGAAAATAAAAAATGATAAAAAAAAATAAGATGAAAAAAAAGGGGTAAAAGATATGACTATATTTGGGGGAGTAAAAAATTGAAATAGTGGAGTGAAAATAGGAAAATGCAAAGTTGTGAGTGTAAAACATGTACTTGCCTAGTTAATGAGTAAAATAATGTTACTCTTGCTATAAACTGTAATTTTACATAAGTGTTATTATTTATTGTAATTATAGTATTAAGTATGCTACTTTCTGTAATTTTTCCAATTATAAACTACAAGGAATGAAAGACAAGAACTGAAGTTGGGTCCCTTCCTTGGCTCATCAATAAGCTGCCCAAAATTTGGGCTTCCAATTTTATGGACTTTGGGTCCACTTTCCTGCATGTATATCGTTTGTAAATCACAGCTCTTTTTCCTGCATTTTTCTGTATATCCAATGTATATATGGCTGTATATCAGTAATGTATACACAATTTTAATCCTCCAACACTATAATCAACTCTTTTTTCCACTTCTCCTTTTTAGGGACCTTCATATTTGTGTATATCTGTTGTATTCAAGAACTGTATCAGCCTGTTTGGGGCTTTAGCGTGAAGCTAGACTCGATAGCTCGGGCCTACTAAGCTCTTCTCGGAAGATGCAAGGGATACAGTCCATTCAGACTCAGGAATATCAAATTTCATGAATTAAAAAGAGAGGAGAATTAGACGATAATGACATACGACTTGATATCAAATAAATTCTTCCAACATAGGCATGGTCATTTCCATACACTGGTGCATAAACTGAGGAGAATAGATGATTAGTTTCTTTCTAACAAATTCATCTTCCACTCACATGCATACAAAAGACAAAAAAAATACAAATAAAAAATAATACCCACTTATGTGATAATAAACAAGGACCTAATTTTGTTATTCACAAAGTCCAAATAGTGGCTATTATTCTTGTTTAGTTTTTTCAAATCACACAATATTAACAAAAGAATTCGTAAAAAAAAACATGCTTTGTCATTGCTTGAACAGTAGACTTATCATATGAGAATTTGGATCATCCCACTCTCAAAAGAAAACATGTTCAAAAACAAACATAGATATTCTGGAAAATGGCAAGTTGATAAGATGTATTCGTTTCTAAGAATTGTTGTAGATTAAACATTCATAAACTAAAATATAAGGCACAATCACCATGTATCCTCATCATTAATAAACAAGCATTCCCAACGGCTTAATATTATCAATACAACTCCGAACAATCCACTTTAGAGCTCAATCAAAATAAATAAAATATCACACAGATTCAACCAGTCCTAAACATGATGAAATTCATATCAATGAAATTTAATATTTAAAAGAAGAAAAGAAAAAAAAAGATGAAATTTTTACCTTTTAAAGAGAAGCAAATTGAGACTGCAAACTTTGAACGAACGAAATTCCACCGAAATTTCAATTCCGAATTATTGGAGTTTTACTTCTCTTTTTTTGACGGAATTGATCTTCCAAGTGCGTTTCTTTGAGAATTTTTATTGCTTGAGGTTGGAAGCATGCGCCTAAAAAACCTCCAAAAAAATTTTCAAAAATTCTCCCACCTCTATTCCTCACTATCTATTTATGGGGGGGGGGGGGGGGGGGGAATTAGGGGAGATGTTTGGGTTTCGAATTTGAAAAACAATGAATTTCAAATTCAAAATTTTGAAATTGTTAATTGAATGTTTTGAAATCCACAATGAAAAAAATACCATTAATGTATAGGAGTGGACAGAGGATGTTGCCTCTATTATTCAAAAGTTTATAATTAATTCTTTGCTCAAAATGGTGATCATGAACTGAAGTGGATGAAATCGTATGATTTTTTAGTCATAGATGGTTATACCAAAGGGATAAAGTGGAAATATGAAGAGAGGCTAGCGTTTGTTATTTGTCGTTGATATTTTGAGATGTTGTACGCGTCGGTTTGTTATTATTGTGTTGTTGACTATTTTGTGCATGTTGTTGAAGTTGTTGTCTATTTGTTTAAGTCAGTGTACATTTTTATTTGAAGGAGATAAGGAAAAAAATGGGCCTAGGTCGGGTTAGGGGTTGGGTTGGGGCGATTTGGGATTCTTTGGGCTTGGGGCGACTAATTTTAAAAGGGAATGGGCTGAATTGGGTAAAAATTAAAATTTAAAGGGGTTTAGGTCATTTAAAAGATGACCCAAATTGAATGGTCACTTAGTCAATTTTAATTAAATTATGGCCAAATTAAAAATTAATCGGCTAATTGAATTGCAATTGTGATCTAATTGATTTCAATTATGGCCAAATTCAATTAATCGACTAAACTAGATCAAAATTTGGAAAGAGTTATAAACCGATTTAATTTTGAGTTTCTTGATTTAATAAAATCAAACAAATAATTTCCAAATAGATCATTTTTCAAAATAAATTATATTTAAATTAAGATTCACCCGTCTAAATCAACTTTTGAAACGAGTCTCGATTAGAATTTTTTTAAATTAAATAATTATTTAAGTAGCAAAAATTCATATAATCTCGTATGCACAAATACAGAGATGTATAATAGCTACTTAAAATGTTAATTAACCCCCAAATATTATTTTAGCAAACCATTATTTGGATAAAATTAATACTTTAATTTTATTTAAAAATTCAGAGAAACTCAGGACTAAGCTTAGTCGTGGAGGGCAAGAATTTGGTATCAACTACCTGAACCAAGGATCCCCTTATCCTAAAATCAATGTTCTAGAGTCGATGGCACTGTCAAAATTCTCATCTGAGGCTATTTACTAGGAGTTTTGATCTAAGACTAATTTTATAACAACGAAAGCTCCAAAATAGGAAAATGAGCCTGAAACCCAAACGAACTACTCGATAACCAAACCGACAATTCTGACAATTTCGAGAAGTTATTGTCAAAGCCCAAAAACCAATGGTCATGATGGAACTTGCCACAGCAAGCCTTTACAAATAAGCCTATCAGCCAAACTGATATTAAAATGAGAAAACAATACCAAAACCAAGGAAAGACCCCTAGAAAGGAGTCGAGCCACATAAATATACTAATAAAAGAGAAAATATAATCAAGATACAAACTAAATCCCAAAATCTGGTGTCATAGTATAAGAACTAACTAGTACAACTCGAGGTCAAAAATACATAAGATACCCAAACAGGAGCAAAACTCTATCTCTGTATACAAGTAAAACATAATCTAAAATAGGAAAAGGTAGGAATCAACTTCAGATGCATAGATCAATCGCTTCCTTGATTGGGCTCCAAGTATCACTTGAATCGACTATCCGTGCTAAGCACTTGTACATAGATCTCTACTGAAAGGTTGCAACAAGGATGCGTACGGTCCACTTGTACTCAGTAGGTAGCATAGGCCGACTGACTAAAGTAGAAAATAAAACATATAAACATAAACTATGGGCATATCACCTGTAATTAGAAAATGTCCCAAACGGTAACCCATGTTGTCCCCACTAATAGTTCTAATAGATACATATAAAACAATCACATTTAGAGAAAAGAAGAACAAATATACATGTACATCAACTACAAGTATAGGAAGATAAAACAAATTAATAGATATCAAGTCAAAGATAGAAATACAATCGCAACATAAGCACGATATATAAAGTACAATGAAGAAGAAGAAGATGATGATGATGATGTGACCCGATCCGACTCTAGGCCTTATCATAATTGGCATCCCAAATCTAACCAAGCCCTATTATCCAACCCAACCACCTATAGCCATCCTTAGATGGGATGAATTTTGAGCATATAACAAGATAGCGTTATTGTTCTCACTAAGACTTTGGAATTGGGTCACAACCGTGACTGACCCAACCGAGTCCAACCGTACCAAAACAACCATAAACTATAAACCAAAGATAATACCAAAAAAATATGAAAATTAATCCCAAAATGTAATATGATGGAACAGTAAGAAATTATGTCCATTGATGCCAGCCTCCCAACTTATTCTAATGCTAAGGCAAACACCAATACCGATCCCACCCTTACAAACCCCTAGAATTACCACAAAGCCTCTATCCAAAAGAGTAAAAAAATCTAATTGGGACATGCCCCCAACCATAGCCAAAACCAATATCAAAACAAAGAAAAGTGTATAAAGAAATCCATAACATGAAATGATTCCTTTCGAAAAGATGGAAGCTCACCACTTCAGTTCAACTGTAGTTACCAAATTCGTCTGCTAAAGAGAAGGAGTAGAATGGTAGGTTCCTGCATAGCATGGGTAAACAATCGCTAGTAGACGGGGTTAGCGAATGATCGCTAGTATGAATCTCAGGATAAGGATAAAATAATTCCAGACATAAGGATAAAATAATACTAGACATAAAACCAAGTAAAACCATCAATAATGTATACAACCATACATATATATAAGTGTCAAGAAAAGGGACCGGGTTTAGCATGAACTTAAAACCTTTACCTGGGTTGTGTAGCTTGGCCGTCCTAACCACCCACAGGCGATATCGGTTCAGCTCCCCCTACTGAAAGGGCCCCAATGCATGTAGCCGCACGGCCAAGGAATATCCCATGGGATGACTAGTACATCCCTCCAATATAAAACATGACACTCGCACGTGGTCAGTAAGACCCCCTTATAGCGGCAAATATGAGTTTCCAATTTTGGTCCCACCGAGACCGCTACCTTCCACAGTATAAGTACACACCCTGCTATTAATGCCCAATTTAAACCATGTCCAGACAATCCATTTACCATATATTAACCAAGGACAATATTAGGGGTATTATCATACCACTCCTTACTTGCAAGTAATATTCATAGCCAAACCATTTAGGTTAAGGTGACCTTAGGTGCCCTTCCAATTACCATATTAAATCCACTTGGGAGACTTTCATGTTCTCTACAAGAATAACCATTTAGCCTTTATCCTTTCCATACCATTTAAACCATGCATAAATTCTTTGTCCAGTTTAAAACATGCAAGAGTTCCATTAAAAGAAGTCAATGCAATAAACATATCTTTATAATCATTTCATCAAACACCTTGGGGTATAATATAACCAAAAAAAATTACAAAGACCATTAAACTATTACAATGCAATCCAATTGTCCAAATCCACCATTAATGCATATAAAAGCATCATTAAAACCATAGGAAACCATAACCAAGGATTCAATATAAAACCCCCAATAATAGTTGAAAAACCATAATCATGAAATAGTAGAACCATGAAATCAATACCATGCTTTTAGCTGAAATTATAATGAGGGAAGAGAATCAAGCCTTATACTGAAGAATTAATGGAAAGAAATCACCAAAGCAAACCCCAAAGCAATCCGTAAGATGAAACCCTATCCTTCTTTCCCCAAAGGCTCTTGAGAGAATTATTAGATATTTTGGAATATTTTCTGAGTGTTAATGAATATAATAGTAGGGTAAATAACCTCCTAAGTATATTAAAAGTCGTGGGTCCTAATTTGAGCTAACTCTATATCTAGTTGAGAGTACACAAAAACAAACTCTCCTATGGCCATACTACACGCACCAGCAAACAACGCTGCAAAACCAACTAGGATCATGGTGTTAACGTCTTTTTAGATAAGCTCCAACACCCATAATTAGAGATACGGTCGTAACCAATCCAACAGTGGCTACTAATATAGCAGGTCGAAGCCATTGTGCCCTTTCAGAGTAGTCAGAGTCCTCTTCAGGTACTTGTTTTATGTTATGGTTATTATTTTCTTTAATGGTAGTAAGTTGAACATTGTTTTGGGCAGCCATGAAGTAAGAGTTAAGGAATTTTTTCAGAAAGAATGATTGATTTCTTGTCAAGGGATTCTTTATCTTTGAAGATACAATCTTCTCTCTGATGGTTATATATAGGGCAGGATGACTAATAAATAATCAAGCTGAGCAGAAAGTGGTGCCATAAAATGATATTAGTGTGTTGAGCACAAGTCAATATTGCATTTGATCTTCTTTTAATTTTTGATTGTGTGCTTGCTAAAACCTTGCATTTGCTTATTAATAGATTCTAAACTTTCCAAAATGAATCTACAATTTCATATTTGCATTTGATTCACCATCTTTGGTAAAATCTACAACTGTTATGGTTATCATTTTTTAAAGGGTAAGTAGGGAAATGTCAAGAATACCCTCAATTAAATTTCTTAAAAACCTATCACAGGGATATGACTGAACCATATGAGTCGTACCCTCCTATACGATCTGTATCCTCCACTCATATCAAAGACTCAACCCTTGGATCAAACACTATCCAGTATACGACTCATCCAACCAAGTCATAACCATAGTATACGATCCGTACCCATGACCCGTATCCCTGTCAAAATAAAATACCAGGAGGATCAAATACTATCCACTATATAAGTCCTTGGTACTACTCATACCAATCCCTTATGACTCACACCTCTAAGTCGTACACATTCCAGTGACCAAACCATCTCACCAACTAATACTGGTTAACATACGATAAGACCATATCACTCGTACCACTGTATAGGGCTTGTACCCATGAGTCGTATTAAGTCTGTTGAATAGATTTCCATGGAATTTTCTAAGGGTCAAAACCCAAGATGTTTCAGCCTTCCCCGCTAGGAACATTCGTCCCTGAACGACGGACAAGGTAGGGGTAACCACACACAAAGTCATTTGCATTATCAAAAATCCCTTTAATAAAGTTTGAAAAAATAGAGGCAAAGAATTTAATGATCTCTTTAACAAACTCAGAAAATAAAGATGTGTTCAAGACACATACCTTTCGCATGAATCCCAAGAGAAGAAAACAAATACGCATACTTGGACTTCATGTCTTCTTCCTTTTCCCAAGTAGCTTCTTTCACCTTATGGTTCCGCCATAGAACCTTAACTGAACCCACATCCTTGGTCCACAACCGATGAACTTGCCTATCCAATATCTCTATCGGGACCTCTTCATAAGACATAGAATCCAAAATATCCAATCCTTCCAATGGAATAACCGAAGAAGGAACACCAAGACACTTTTTCAATATTGAAACATGAAAGACCGGATGAACCAAACTTAAGCTAAATGGAAACTCTAACTCATAAGCAATATTGCCAACTCTCCATAAAATCACATAAAGACTAATGAACCGAGGACTGAGTTTTCCCCTTTTGCCAAATCGCACCACTCCCTTCATGTGAGGCACCTTAAGAAACACCCTATCCCCGACCTCAAACTCCAAGTCTCTATGCTTAATATCCGCATAGTACTTTTGGCAATTTTGGGCAGCTTTAAGCATATCCCAAATCACCTTAACCTTCTCGATCGCCTGATAGACCAAATTAGGATCAAACATATAGGCCTCACCAAGCTCAAACCACCGAATAGGAGATCTACACCTCCTACCATATAATGCCTCAAAAGGATCCATACCAATACTCGAATGATAACTATAGTTGTCAGCAAACTTTACCAAAGAAAGATTCTCATCCCAATTGCCACCATAGTCAATCATTCAAGCTCGAAGCATATCTTCCAATGTCTGAATAGTTCTATCCATTTGACCATCTGACCATGAATGAAAAGCAGTACCCATACTAACCTTAGTCCCCAACCCTTTCTGAAAAGACCCCCAAAAATGAGATGTAAACTATATACCATGATCAGATATAATCAAAACAGGGAACCCATGCAGCTTCACAATCTCTTAAAGATACAACCGTGCATAATCCTCTACCAAAAAGGTTGTCCACACTAGCAAGAAATGCACAAACTTGGTCATCCTATCCACGATTAACCAAATTGAATCATATTAATTCCGAGGCCAAAAAGACTGATAACAAAGTCCATATTGATCAGTTCCTACTTCCATACATGCAAATTAATTTCTTCATACAACCCTCCTGGCCTCATGTGCTCAACCTTAACCTGTTGACACATTATGCACTTAGCTACAAAATCAGCCATATACCTCTTTATGCCATTCCACTAGTAGATATTCTTAAGATCATTATACATCTTAGTTGAGCCAGGATGAACAACGTAGCGCGACTCATGCACCTCAGCTAGACCCTTTGCCGTAGTCTGTCAATATCAGGAACACACAACCTCCCTTGGTACCATAAAGTGCCATCACCACTGATCTTAAACACTACTACCTTTTGCCTACCAACATCACTCTTGATTTTTATCAAGACAGGGTCCAATATTTGCTTCTCTTTAATCTCAGCACCAAGAGATAATTAAACCATTTCTTGCACTATCACACCACCATCCTTAGAGTCTAAGACATGAACTCAAAGATTAGCCAAACTGTGAATATCCTTCACCAATTCCTGCTTGCCTTCCTCCTCGTAAGCCAAGCTTCATATGGATAACCTGCTAAGAGCATCAATAACGACATTAGCCTTACCTGGGTGGTAGTGAAGACTCATATCATAATCCTTGAAAAGATTAAGCTACCTCCTCTACGTGAGATTAAGCTCTTTCTGAGTGAATGCCTACTAAAAACTTTAGTGATCAAACAAGATATCCACATCAACACCATAAAAATAATGCCACCATATTTTCAAAGGAAACACAACCGCCAACAACACCAAACCACGAGTAGGATAATTCCTCTCATGTACCTTTAATTTCCTTGAAGCATAGGCAATCACCTTCCCATGCTACATCAAAACACAACCAAGCCCTACTTAAGATGCATCACAATAAATCACAAACCCACCATTGCCTTCTGGCAAGTTCAGGATTGGAGCCAAAGTTAACTTATCCTTCAACTTCTGAAAACTCCCTTCACAAAAATCCAACCAAGAAAACTTAACCTTATTCTGAGTCAACTTAGTTAAAGGAGCAACTATCAAAGAAAACATTTCCACAAACCACCTATAATATCAGGCAAAACCTAAAAAGCTGTGGATATTGAATGAAGTCGTGCGCCTAGGCAACCTTTTCACCACAACAACTTTCTGCGGATCCACTATTATCCCTTTACTAGAAATAACATGACACAAAAAAGTCAAAGCGTTCAACCAAAACTCATACTTAGAGAACATGGCATACAACTTTTGTTCCTTTAGGGTTTGCAACAATGCACAAAGGTGATTAGCCTTATCTAACTCACTCTTTGAATAAACCAGAATGTCATCAATAAATACAATGATAAAAAGATCCAAATACTGCCTGAACACTCAATTCATTAGGTCCATAAATATTATCAGTGTATTAGTAAACCCAAATGACATCACCAAAAACTCAACATCATCTTAAGGATATCTATCTCCCTAATCTTTAGCTGATGGTAGCTAGACTAAAAATTTATCTTAGAAAAGAACTTGGCACCCTATAACTGGTCAAAAAATTCATCTATCTGAGGAAGAGGATACTTTTTCTTGACCGTCGCCGTATTCTACAACTTGTAGTCATTGCACATTCAAAGAAAACCATCCTTTTTGCGCACAAACAACACTAGTGCACCCCACAGAGAAACACTAGGATGCATAAATCGCTTATCCAGAATATCCTTAAGTTTCTCCTTGAGTTCCCTCAACTCAATCAAATCCATCCTATAAGGTGGATTAGATATTGGATGAGTGTCCGAAAGCAAATCAATACAAAACTCTATTTCGCTATTCGGAGGAACATAAGGAGGATCATCCAAAAAGACTTCTGAAAACACATTAATCACAGAGACCGAAGACAAAGAAGGACCTTCTGAGTTAGAATCTTTAACCCGAACCAAGTGATAAAGACAACCCTTAGGGGTCATTTGGTTTGAAGATAAGTTATATCGGGATTAGTTATGCTGGGATTAGTTATGTTGGGATAAGTTATCCTGGGATTATATTTTAGTGTTTTTTTTATTTTGGTACTAAAAATAATATGTAGTGCATTGTTTGTAAAAATATATTGCTTGTTTAAAAAAATACCCCTCACTTTAGTTAACTTAATTATTTTTATGTTTGTATTCCTATGATTTTTCTATGTGTTCAGTTATGTGCCAATATATAAGATTCATGCGTATTTGTCTAAATAATACTGGTTATATAATTTGTACATTACACTTCAATAATATGTATTATGTTATCCTAATGTTGATATTTGTGGTTCCATAGACTTATTGTAGTATCTATTACATGTCACAGAACATAATGTCATCAAGCAAGAGTAGAATATGGAAATAGTATGTACTAATGTTGAAGATGAGAAAGTGAGAAAGTGAAGTAGCACGCAGAAGCGGCATAAATACCTAGCTACAAATTTATTTAAGAAATGGGCTTAACACCTAAAGTCCATTAGTTACCTAAAATTAACGGTAAAAATGAAATTTCAATGAAAAATTATACAAAATATTTAAAATTATCTACTAATAATTTATATAACTATAGAAATTGTGTCTATAATTTGTCGATTTGGTTCATTTTTTTCTTTAGTTTTCAAAATAAAATTAAACCAAATCAAATATTTTTTTCAAAAAGAATTTATAATCAAATGAAACCAAACAAAAAAATATGGATTACTTAATCTATCTAGTTCAATTTTTGGTTTGGATTGGTGTTTACCAAAATCATGTACATCCCTAAGTAGAGTAGCATGAAAAGCAAAACTGAAGATAACTTGAGAAGACCGAGTAGAGTACATTGCTTGTTTGATCCTTATGGTCGCTTCATAGTTTCCAGATTCAAGTGCTAGTGTGTGTGTGTGTGTGTGTATACATATATATGAGAAAGTGAAAATCAAAGGGTTTAGGGAAAGTTTTGTCATTTTATAATTTTATCCAAGGATAAATTAGGGTGGGATAGCTTATACCATCAAATTTGTGGGATAACTTATCCCGGTACTATTATTAGTTCCGGGATAAGTTATCCCGAGTATTGCAAACTAAATGATGCATTAAAAAGTTTATCCTGGGATTATTTGCCATAGAACCTCACACCTAAAGACCCCTTAGAGATTAACTTCGAGATCTAAGATAAGAAATAAACCGTCCCCTAAGACATCCCTCCTATTCTATAATCGATTCACCAGGGAACTTAAAGATAACCCTATGGGTCCAACAATCCACAGACGCATAATAAGAATGCAACCAATCCATGCCTAGGATTACATCAAAATATACCATAACCAACTCAAATAGATCCACCAAGGTCTGCTTGCCACCAACAAATACCATACACCCACTATAGACTTTCATAGCAATAACCGAGTCACCTACCAAGGTAGAAATAGAAAATGATCTGAGTTAACTTTTGAATTGAAACAAAAAGAAACAACCACATATGGAGTCACATAAGGAAGAGTAGACAATAGATCAAGTAAACAATATACGTCATGAGAGAAAAGCTGTAACGTATTAGTAATGACATCAGGTGATACCTCAAGTTCCTGTCGGGAAGCCAAAGCATACAACCTGTTCCAACCTACACAAGAATCAGGAAAAGTAACAGAAGCGGATGCAACACCACTAGGTGTAGGAGCAGAAGATAAAGCCACAGAAATCTTATTTGCCCCCGTAGCAACCTTATTGACAAAATAATCCCTGAGCAGATGGCTTACCTGGCCACACTTAAAGCACTTGCTCCTTATTTCCTCATAATTACCCTGATAAAGACATCCACAGATTGGACAAAGAGGACATAAAATAGCTGATTAAGCTCTTCTAGCCTAAGATTGGGCAACCTGTGCCCGAGAATTGTCACTACCTTGATGATGCCTGTCTCCCAACTGTTATGGTAAGAAGCACTAGCATAGAAGGAGCCCAAACTCCCTTCCTTATTTTTTTCCACTTTCCACCATATATACCACCTTGAGACTGAGCTCCTCCCTAATCAGAAAACCTCCTTCGCTTTCCCTGCCTATCCCCAAACTCCACCTGTTTCCTCTTCTCGTCCTCAAACTGCTGTATATGAACAGTCAACCTCAAGATATCCATATCTTTAATCAGCAAGGTAGTATTTCTCTCTAAAATCAAATCTTTATTCAACACAGAAGTGAAATTCCTTATTCTCGACCTTATATTAGCCATAAAGTTAAGAGCATACCTTGATAACTAATAGAACTTCAAAGCATATTTCTTTATAAATATCCTCCTCTATCTGAGGTTCACAAACTCCTCCATCTTTGCTTTCTTCAACTCTTGAGGAAAGAACCAATCCAAAAAGCCATTAGAAAAAGCCTCCCATAACCCTTCATTTTCCATGTCACTTATATCCCCATCCCACTCCTCATACCACTGATAAGTAACATCCTTGAGATGATAAGCTGCAAAGTTAACCCCCTCTACATTGGTAGCCTAAATAACCCAAAAGATATTCTCTATCTCATCCAAGAAGCCTTGTGGATCCTCCTTCACCTTCACCCTAATAAAAGTTGGAGGACCCATCTTCATAAATTAACCAACCCTTGTGGCCTCAGCAGATAAAGCACTAGTCGCACCCCGCCCACACTGAGCAGTAACTAATTGAGTAATGGCATGAATAGACTAACAAAATTTTGTGTTTGTCATATTTCTCTGAGGGACCTGAGGAGAACTAGACAGAATAGAAGGAACTCCAGTACTATCAAGAATACAACTATGAGATCAAAAATGTAATCTAGACATAGGACGTACCTCTTCAACATTATCCCCAGATACAATGGAAGAATTTCCTTGTGCTCCAAATCTAGGAGGCATGATCTAAAAGACAAACTAACAAGGATTAGAAGAGATTCTAGGATTGAGAACTCAAGATTGAAGATAGAATACCAAGAAAGTAAAACATTCCTAAATGTCTTACAGCCTCCCTCTTATGAGTGTGGTATGCTTCACACCTCTAAAAGAGTCTCTACTTGACACAACTTTGTGGAATTCTCAGTTGACCATGAAACTAAATCTCTTATACCAACTTGACCCGACCCAACCCAGGGGCTTGTCATAATGGGCATCCCAAGTTCAACCAAAACTGGAGACCGTCGCCTGTTACCTAACCTAAAAACCTATATCTAGCCTTAAAAGGGCTAAATTTCAAACATATAACAAGATAATATTAATATTCTCATTAAGACTCAGGGATAGGGTCATAACTATAACCGACCCAACTGAGTTCAACCGTACTCAACCAAACCATAGACCATAAACCACAGGGAATACCAAAATATAATATGAAAATCAATCCCAAAATGTAATATTATGGAATAGTAAGAAATTAGGTCCGATGATGCCAGCCTCCCCACTTATTCTAATGCTAAGGTCGACACCAATACTGATCCCACCCATACCTACCCCCCAGATGTACCACAAAGCCTCTATCCAAATAAGTAAATAAATTTTGTTGGGGCATGCCCCTAACCATGGACAAAACCAATATCCAAAATAAAGAAAAGTGTCTAAAGAAATCTATAATATGAAATGATGCCCTTCAAAAGGATAGAAGCTTACCACTTTAGTCCAACTGCTGATATTGAATTTGAGTACTAAATAGGAGGAGTAGAATGGCCAGTTCCAACATAGCGTAGGTATACAACTGCTATTAGACGGGGTTAGTAAATAACCACTAGCATAAATTTTAAGATAAAGATAAAATAATGTCATTCGTAAAACCAAGTAAAATAATTCATAACGCATACAACCATATATATGTATAAGTGACAGGAAAAGGGACTGGGATTAGCATGCACTTGAAACCTTTACCTGGGCTATGTAGCTTGGCTATCCTACCTACCCACGGGTGATATGGGTTCATCTCCCTCTACTGAAAGGGCCACAGTGCGTATAGCCACATGAACAGGGAATATCCTAAGGGCTGACTAGTACATCTCTTTAATATAAAACGTGACACTCACACATGGTTTTCAAGACCCCCCATATCGACAAATATGAGTTTTCAATTTTTGTTCCCCCGGGACTGCTACCTTCCATGGCTTAGCTACACACCCCACTATTAATGCCCAATTAAAACCATGTCCATACAATCCATTTACAATTTATTAACCTAGGCCAATATTAGTGATATACTTATACCACTCCTTACTTGCAAGTAATATCCATAGCTAAACCATTTAGGTGAAGGGGACCTTAGGTGCCCTTCCAACTAAATTAAATCCACTAGGGAGACTTCCATGTTCTCCACAAACATAACCATTTAGACTTTAGCCTTTTCAAACAATTTAAACCATGCATAAATCCTTTATCTAGTTTAAAACATACAAGAGTTCCATTAAAAAAAATAAATGCAATGAACATATCTTTATAAGCATTTTATCAAACACCTTGGGGGCATAATATAACCAAAACTAATTCCAAAGATTATTAAACCATAACGAAGAAATCCAATTATCCAAAACCACCATTAATGCATATAAAAATATAATTAAAATCATAGAAAACCATAACTAAGCATTCAATATCATAACCCAAATAATAGTTGAGAAACCATAATCATGAAATAGTAAAGCCATGAAATCAATCATATAAACCATGATTTTAGTTATAATTACAATGAGGAAAGAGAATCATGCCTTATACCAAAGAATTGATGAAAAGAAATCACCAAAACAAGCCCTACAACATTCCATAAGATGAAAGCCTAGTCTTCTTGGCCTAAAGGCTCTTGAGTGAATTATGAGATATTTTGAAATAGTTTTGATGCGTTAATGAATAGAATAATTATGTAAATAACCTTCTAAGTATATTAGAAGTTGTGGGATACTAATTAGGATAAGTAGGGAAATATCCTGAATACCCTCAGTTAACTCTCTTAAAAATCCATCATAAAGATACGACTCACCCATACAAATCGTACCCTCCGATACGATCGATATCCACCACTCGTATCCTAGCCTCAAACCTTGGATCAAACACTGTCTAATATATGACTTATCCAACCAAGTTGTAACCATAGTAT
The DNA here is from genome assembly GCF_002878395.1 of Capsicum annuum. Lineage (NCBI taxonomy): Eukaryota > Viridiplantae > Streptophyta > Magnoliopsida > Solanales > Solanaceae > Capsicum > Capsicum annuum. Next base: position 137,791,692 of record NC_061122.1, on the reverse strand, counting down.
ACAATCTGTACCCATAACCTGTATCTCTGACAGAATAAAATAAAGGATCAAACACCTTCCACCATATGAGTCCTTGATATAATTCGTACCCATTCAAGTAATCAAACCATCCCACTAACTAACACTAGTCAACATATGACAGACCATACCACTCGTACCTCAATAAACGACTCGTTCTCATAAGTCGTATTGAGTTTGAAGAACCAATTTCTAGGGAATTTTCTAAGGGTTAAAACCCAGGATGTTTCATGATGTGATGTACGAGGTTGTCTCGCAACCTTCATATGATAACCCTTCAAGCCATTTTTTATATTTTTTCTTATTTTCACCATTAAAGCTTCTATATCCCTTCCCCAAGTCATTAATGACTTGCTGGAACTATTAGTTCATTTGATTTTCAATGTTATTTCCTTATTTTGAAGTTTCCATTGGTTCCAAATGGCCACTAGGTAAAAAATTCAGCCAAACAACCTCAAATCCAAATTTTGACTATTCCAATAGCTACTAAATATTGTATTTAAGATAGGTGGACTTTCAATTCAGGTCCCAAGATGTTCGGGCTCATTTCAACATATTGGTTAGAAAGTTAAGAAATTAAAAATTGGGTGTGGGACCCATATTCTATCAAAACAACCTTGGATAAAAATTTTGTTTGCTTCATTGAGTCTGAAATATCGAATTTTATATGGTTCTATAGTTCATTTTCATATAGGGGATTCTGGATGAATCCTAAAGTGTTGATGGAGACTTGAAATATTCCAAGTCTCAACTGTGATCTAGGGTACTTGTGATCAAGGACCTTGGAATTCAATCATGATCTGGAAGCACCTGCAAGTGCCACAATAGTGACACTTCAAGTCGCAAATATGACTCCCTAACTAGTCAACTAGAACCGCAATTACAGAGGTAAATATTATGATCATGACTTCTGAGTTTAAGTCCTTATGTCACGATAGAGATTGTTGAGTCACGATATCAACTCTCGAGAACCAGTTATTGATATAAATACCCTATTTTTACCAAATTTTCCCCATTCTTCAGTTATCTTCTTAAGAGCTAAATCCTAACTAGAGAGATAACTATAGATTGAAGATTATGGGTGATTTGGGAAGCTTGATTAAAACTTATTTCTTGATTCTCATTCATATCTGAGGCAAAATGCCTCAAGATTCATGGTACAAATTTTCATTCTTGGCCAAAAAATTCATTTCCTTAGGGGCTTGATTTTAGCTCGAAATTAGCTAAAAATTCATCCATTTTTTAGGGTAATGATTCCTTAAGCATGTGGGAACGTAGGGTTGATTTCAAAAATATGATTTTTTGTAAATAGGACCCATATGGGATTTTTAGGTATTTTTTGATAGAAAGCACACTAGTGCAATATGTGTATCATTATTCTCTTATTGATGTGTAGAATGTGATTTGATAGCTTGAATCTTGTAGAAGTTTTTTGAAAGGCAAAATCAATGATTTAATGGATCTTATGAACTTTCTTCCGTGTCTAGGTAGGCCAGGATTAACCCCTTGATAGATTGAGGTACTTTATTATATGTTTATGCTATTGTGTTAGATTTGGGATGGGTTTTAGGTGTTGATGTGATCAATTGAAACACTTGGGATTAGTTGGATCATTTAGGCTATATTGACTATCATTTTGGGCATGATTAACTTAGTTATTCCTATCCTAGGAGAAATTGACTTTATAGGATCTTGTTAGGATGAAAATACCTTCATTACATAATTAATGAGAAGATTTCCTTGGTCATTTAAGTTTTGGATGAAACTTGCATAATTTTCTCATCTTAGGTGAAATTGACTTAGTTGCTCAATATCAGGAAGAATTGCTATCCTAGGAAAAGTTGTTGATTGTTTAACATCTAATGGTGGATTTGATACCTTAACCTAGTCCGAGATAGATATTGCTTGATAAATAATCTCTAGGATTTATAAGTGGGTACTTTGACCCAACTTAGGACAATACTTGTGGTAGTTATTTAAGATCCTTTGATACGTTTGTGTACATCTAGGAAAATAATTATTTTAATATTAGTTAGATCCCTTGGTAATTTTTGGTTATGATGAATGACGTTGGAAGTAATGCTTAAACTATTAATATATATGGATTATTGGTTAAGCTTATGATGTGCCATTGAATGCGCTATTGTTTGGCTATTGATTGGGCTACCAAATATACTATTGAATGATTCCTTGAGTATTGTATCGGCTAAGTCATAAATTAAGTTATTAATTATGCTATGAATGAACTATTAATTATGCCATGAATTGGATATTGATCAAGCTATTGATAAGTTATTGATTACGCTAATGATAAGCTCTTTATTATGCTAATAATGCGCCATTAATTTGGCTATTGATGAGTTATTGCCAATACTTTTGATAATATATATGGATTATATTTATGTTCATGCTTATTTACTATATTGGAAATCATGCTATTCATTATGCTAGAACTCACGATTTTGATTATGATTATTGATCATGTTAGTATACTACATAACGGTTATGCTATTAAATACTCTAATGATTATGCTTTTGTCCATATTGATGATATATATCTAGCACAATCAGCGGATGATTATGATGATGTATATACCCGACAAGGCTTAAGGATGATATGATGATACATATACCAACAAGGCCAGAGGATAATTATGATGATATATATACCCTGCAAGGAAGGAGCATTATTATGACCATATACCAAAAAAGGTTGAAGGATGGTTATGATGATACATATAACCAACAAGACCTAAAGATGATTACAATTATATTTATACTGGTTCAAGTCTGGCTATACGGATTATACTATAATGATATACTTATTATGATATGTTGACATTGGGGTGTGAGATTTACAATATATCTAAGTTGGAACGGAGGAACCAGTAATAATATAGCATGATATGAATAGACCCTACTAATATAATGATTACTTGATAATTATTGGTAGTTGATAAAAATTAGCTAGTTGACACATATTGGTTAATTGGTAAATAATGATTAGTTGATAAGTGATGATTAGCCGATATATGAAAATTAGTTAATAAGTGATGTTTAGTTGATAAAGGATGATTTATTGATACATGAGGATTAGTTGTTACATGATGGTTAGTTGATAAGAATTGATTAATTGGAAAATGATGATTATGGACACTTGATGATTATAGTGTGGCATGACTTTGATGAATTCCAATTGTTATAAGAGTTGATAAATAATTATGGTGGGTTATTCAACTCTTTTTGTACCTTCCAAGTTTATGGGGGCTTGCGATGGGCTAATTACTTTTCTGCACCAGTTGGCATATGAGAGCCAATTTTGTAGTTATGATTGCATGTGTTGATGCTTTATGTTATAATGATATTTCGGGTATCTCTTTATTTATGTATAGTGATGTTTGAGATATTTCAGGTTCGTTTCCTTACTTTGACTTAATTATGTTTTCTTGTTTCTATTATTCTTATATCATGATTTAGCTCAATCGATCAATGATGCCTACTGCATACCCATTGTTTTGGTACTCCAAATGCACTTTTATATCTTTTTGGTGCAGATCCGAGCACTAATTACCACCCTTGATCGACGTTCGTATTGTGTTGAAATTCAAAGATATAGTGAGCTTGGAGTTGGAGCCACCTATTTCCTTCTATCTTTCTATGTTTAGTCTTTTGTTCTAGATAGATGTATTAACTATTCTAGATGCTTGGGTTGTATTTTTATTTCTAGGTTCTCTAATATTGGATTTTCCAAGTCGTGGGATGTTATTTTGTAGTGACTACCTTTAAACTATATATATTGCCTTGCTTATTTATTGTGTTGGATTTTCCTATTAGGCCCTTGTTGTGACGTAGACACACATGCAAGTGCACATGATCGTACAAGTAATATAGTGATTTAGACAATCAGATATCGTTCCCATGAGGACTAAGCAACTAGAAATTTAACCAACTTTTAGTTTCAGACAATGAGTACTAGGTGTTGTATAGTATCAAGATGATTTTTAAATTAAGGATAAAAATATAAATTAACAAACAAGAAATAAAATTTTATGACTAGAGCAAAGCAAGCAACAATTGTAAATAGTTATGATAAGAATTCCAGGGTTGAGGCTTCTCGAGTAATCATACAAATCTCTATTCTTATAATAGTCTAATTAGTTAACGGGTTGTTGGTTCGCAAAGTTTAGGCAACGATCTTGGTCTCCTGAACTAAAATCTTTTATATATTAATTATTCCAGCTACAACTCCTGCAGAGATACAACAATTCTTCTAGATTCATAAAGTTATCTTCTTGCAATTGAATTAAACAAGGCTTCTAGGTATATCCCTATCCTAGATGCTAATTCAAACCCCTTATTTTATAAAAGGGTAAGAACCTTGCTCCTTAATTTCCTTGTTCTAATCTAAGATTCTCCTCCTAGATTTACATAGAAATATAAATTTATTCTAATGACGGCCAAACATTAAAATAGTAAGCTCAAGAAATTAAGAACAACCTAGATGATAATCCAAAAAGAAACTAGTATGAAAAATATCAAAGGGTAATCATGTTCTTGACCTTAACCCCAGAACAAGGGTATTTAGCCACTCATGTTTGAATTAAACATAAAAAGCAAATAATTAATCATACCCAAAATTAATCTTGAGGTAAAGAAGTTCAAAAGAAATAATAAGAACCCTCAAAAGAAGAATTCTATGCTTTTCCGCCGCTGCTATGCTTGCCAAAAGTCTCTGGAATTGTGCTCACGTGTTCTTTTTATACTTGGGGAAATTTCACTAGTTCTGAAGCCATATCGCGATGCATCGCTAATCACATTGCCATAACCAATGCCACAATGGAATTCATCTTTAAAAATCAGATTAAGTCAAGTTTCTTACCACACGCCGCACGCGTTGACATCGCGTCGTGTCACTAGAATTTGCTCCTCAAAATTTGGCTAAGTGTCAAAACTTTAAGTATTAACGCGACGCGTTGACATCGCGTCGATGCACTGGAAGTTGCAGAAGAAGAATTTTCTAAGGCACAAAACTTATGCATTGACCCGGTGCGTTGACATTGCGTCGATGCACTAGAAATTGTTCTTTAAATTTTTGCTAAGGAACACATATTGCCAGTCGATGCGACGCGTTGAGATAGCATCGCGTCATTGGAATTTTTCTCCAGTTCTTTTTTTTCTTTTTTTCAATCCTCAGTTCTTTTCTTTTCTCCTTACTCTCGTGCATCTCCATATGTTTTTTACTTTGATCCACACAGTTTTTTGCATCTTCAAGATGTTTATCCAATTTTCTTCCAAATCAATGGGAAATTTACCCTGTATCTCTAATCACATCGGTTAGCCACGAAACATAATTTAGCTCACAATTTAATATAATTAGCACAATTATCATTCTCAAAACAAGTCTAAATATGGGTAAATAGCGGTGTTTGGACATATAAATACGCCTAAGATCATGACCCCACACTTAAAACCTTGTTTGTCCTTGAAAAACTTCAAGCAGCACCATCATCAAACATCACAACCTAAGAGTCATGCTATGTTGGGCACATGAACACTTTATTCACACTTCATTATCCCAACAGTGACATTCAATTCATTGGCAAACTTAATTAAAGTACGCAATCAGGCAATTACATAAGTAATCTGAACTTTCATCCACATGCACCCTCACAAAAAAAAAAGTTTTCCCCATATCAATCACAATTTAACAATCTTAATCTAGAAGGGAATATGAACATTAAATCACTCGCTCTCAACAAAGAATTGATACAGAATAGGTGATGAACCATATGCCTGCCCTTAGAGTATTAGTCCATTAATAGTCGGATGTTGAAATGTAGATTCAAATAGGGATTTTTATGGTTGTAATGCAGGCTAAGGGACGGGTAAGGACTATTTGGGAAATAGTGACTTCAATACAAAACCACCTTCAATCAAATCACATTTCGTCAACCCAACTTTTTATTTCCTTATCTTTACACTTCCATTGTTTCACACCAATATTTCTAAGCATATCCACACACTACGGTAGGAGTATTTTTCTTTTTTACATCATAATTCAAATTTAAGCTTTTCTTCAAATCCCAATTCTTGTTACGCACCCCCAATAGTAGCCACCCTCAACCTAAGCAATTTGCCTTAGTTGAGGTGCACATTGTCCTTAACGGACCAGGGCCAAAACAGGTTCATTGTAATGCAATAAATCACATATTACTTTCTAACTCCTAACCGTCACAATTAAATGCATAAATTACTTCTCTAGAGCTTCACTTTCACCTTTTTTCTTTCTTTGTACTTCACATTCCCCCTTATTCCATTATTTGTGTTAAAGAGCTTAGGAACTATGGATCAAATTAAGGTCTATCAAAGAAAGGATTCGGCTACATATGAGGCAACCAAAGAAATCAGGCTATAGGCTCAATGGGGCTTAACTAAGGTCATGCATAAGGGTAGGTAAATAAAGTCTTTACAGCTCGGTTAACAAAGAAATGCCTAAATCACTTCCTACACCTAACACCCTTTATTTCACTTTGTAAACACACCGAACAAGTTCTAGTCATTCCTATACATGTAGAATATAAACAAATACTCACCCACTCAGTGCATGCTTAGAATCAAGTCGGATCCTTGCGGTTTCCGATATTGTACTTTATCAAATTCAACATTAAGCCAATCAAACAAATCTACACTTTTTGGGACTTACATTTAAAAATATCTTATTTTGTTTCAACACAATTTCCTTTATAATCAAATTAAAACATTTTGCCCAACACACCGCATTTTTTAGAGGTAGCGATCAGGGTCCTATTATTTTCTTAGCTTCTAAAGACTTACTCACTTTAAGACGATTGTCATCCATCTAGAATAGGGGAAGGCAACTAGCTATGATGTTGCATAACAAAAATTGTCAAAAAGGGCACACATAATACTCATCTGAAATTTACCTTAAAGGGTGAAAATAAAATATTGTAAATAAAGCAAATACATTTAAACTAAATTGGCCAAATAGGGCAATCATCTTGCCAAAAAGGGCAATATTATCAACTTACAACCCAACAAAAATAAAAATAAAAATAAAAATTGTTCATCCAACACAACCAAAAATCAACATTGTTCAGATATAAAAAATAAAAGAGATAAAGATGAAAAAGATTAACGACCAACCACCCCATACTTAAATAGAGAACTGTCCCAGTGCTAACTATAAGCATAAGGCAGGATGACATCATACTCCCTACTCAGTTGAATGTCACCATGTCTATCACATCATCATATCAACATTATTATCATCACTAAAATCATCACCTGAGTCACCATCATCAAACTACTCTTCTTCCTCGGACTCATCATCAGAATAAGCTATGTGCCTGTCCTTATCTATGGAGACTTCATCATCAATGGGATAATCAAAGTCAGGCCTAATGCGCGGCAAAGTCCGAGCATAAATCCCTAGTGGGTAGTCAAGCTCTACCAGACGAATCTCCTATTGGGTGGCTGGACGCGTCCCAGTCCTCAGTTGCAGCATAGTTAGCCCATACATATGGGCTGTGATCTCATCAGTGTAAGTATTATGATCGAGCATAGTCAAATTCACACCATGAGGAGCTGGTCCTTTGGTGCGAGAAATATCAAATAGCCTGTCACCAACAGGCGGCAAATAATCTGCCTCCCTCTTTGGCACACCTTGTTGACTCAAAAATCTAGTAAGCCGCCCACCAAACCCATATCTTCGACCCTCAAGAATCGATCCTTTCTCATCACCAAAAAAATAATAGCACCCACATTCACATCCACATCATCACACATCAAAGCATAAATAAGACACACCCTATCATGGGTCACCTCCGTCATATGTTTTTCATGAATAAGACAAACAAAAATGATTCTGGCCCATAAATGTTCCTCCCTATTCAAGTAAGCAAATGGAAGTGAAATATGCGTACCTCCTTATTTGTGGCGAATCCACCTTGCCATAAATCGAGTGTCACACAGGAGATGATGGATATGCTGAAAAGGTGGATCAATGATCATTGTCTACAATGGCTCTGGATCCATATAGGGTGCACCTAACAGCTCATTAACAGTGCTTGCAGTGAAACTTATCACCTGACCACATACCTCAACCTTAGAATCTTTCGGGTTCCAGTTTGCATAAAATTCCTGCACCAGGCTCAAGTTGCATACACCCGGCTGCTCAAAGAGAAAACTCATGAGTTGGTCCTCTATATTTCTCACCATAGAGGGATATTCATTTATCAAACTTGCCCTATTGATAAATTGATCGGATGAATATTTCAACTCTTTATGCTGGGAGTACCACTCTCGTCTTGCCGCAACCACAGCCTTAGTTCCAAATCTCTTTTGACCCCTAGGAATATGTGGGGATGCAGGCACCCGGTCAGCTTCACGGCTCCTCTTCTGCCTGGGCTCAAATGGTCCAGCTGTATTTTTCTCTTTTCATCTTTGTTGGTGGCTTCTTGACATTGTACCTATTAAACACCATAGCCCACAATCATATAAAACAAGCACCTTCAAATCTAGCCACCACTAAGTGTGAAATTTACCCCACACTTAGTTGCTAGTACAGTTTTGCATAAAAATGCACTAGGCTACTCAGACTTCCCCTTTTTATTTTACACGTCCACGCATCGGTTATTCAGCATAAACACATAATGACATTTGAAAGTTAGAAGAATTCATAATCTCAGCTCAAGGACTAATGAATGAATAACTTTTTTCACATAAACACCTCCATTTATGACAACATGACCTTTCTTCACCACACTAACTTTAGTCCCTCATAGCAACCACTAAGGTATTATGACATAGGTATTCACCCCATACTTAATTTCAAACATCATCATTCTAATATTCTTAAAATTTTCCCATGATTCAGCAAATCAACTTATTTATTGGGAAACTAAGTCAAATTGAAAGTGCAATTCATTAATTCAATAAGCACATAAACAAACCAAAATCTCCACAACTTTAAGTCATTCATGCAAATACACCACAAGAACTAAGAGTAGTAAAAAAATTTCAATAACTCACCATTCAAGATTAACAAAATGAGTTCAAATAAAAATCTCAACCTACACAATTATTGTCACTAATTCACCTAAACATGCCATTTATCATCTCAAGTCCACAAATCATATCAAGTTCATGCCCTTCATCACTAACTATTTAGCATCCTAATCATTATTTACCATATAAAGAAACTTTGAGTAAATAAAGGGTACAAGACCTACCTTTGACATGATGAAGAGAAAATAAAGGATGAAATATGCACCATAGGAATAAAAATTAATTTTCAAGTTGAGGAAATTTAGGGGAAGCATCAGCGCTAGGGTTAGGGTGAAATATGGAATGAGTTAAGGTCATATATAGAGAGAGCACCCAGAATTTAATGGTCAATGCGATGCGTCATATATTGCATTGGAGAATTGATGCAATGTGTTTTGTCTGCATCGCTTCTCTAGAAGTATAATAAAAAATTAGTCTATGTGTTGTTTGCATGCCAGTCGCGCGGCGCGAGGCTTACCATGTTGATAGGACTGATGCAATGCGTCAGAATCGCATCGATTCACTAGAAATAGCTTTAGAAAATCTTTCTAAGTGTGGAATTTATTTACTTTGACATGACGCGCCAAGATAGCATCGATTCACTGGAAATTGCAACTAAAAAATTTTCTAAGGATAAATTTCCCATATTTTAATACATTTTTTCTTACCCCTTAACTTTTTCTTACCATATATCACCTATTTACTTACTCAAAGACCCATGTTCATCATCTTCCAATATTCTCTTTCTCCACCAAGGTTCTTGTTCCTATACATCAATCAAAAAGAACAAAATCATGTAAGTAAAAGTGGGTTGCCTCCCACCAAGTGCCTTATTTTTTGTCGTGCCAAGATTTACCTTTTTGTATTTCTCTTTTTGTTCTTCAACTACTAAAAATTAAACAACCTATTACATTACATTTGTGGTTTGCCTCCCATATTGCACCTTATTTTATATTATGGCACGATTTAGCCCAGTTCTACCCTTAACAAAGGTGATGGACTCCTTGTGCATATCTGGAAAACCAACCCAATAATGCTTTACATGTTGTCAATTCAATAGGAACTTCTCTGTCTTCTCTTTATTCCACAACTCTACAGCTCTATGAGGTGTCATTTGCACCATCTCAAAAGGTCTAGACCATTTCGATCGCAATTTTCCTTCGAATAACTTAAGCCTTGAATTGAACAACAAAATAAGTTGTCCAGGTTCAAATACTCTCTATTAAATTTGTTTATCTTTCCATCTCTTGGTCTTCTCCTTGTATAGTTTGGCATTTTCATAGGCGTGAAGCCTAAACTCATCAAGCTCATTCAGCTGTAGTAACCGTTTCTCCCCCGCGGTAGTCATCTCAAGATTCAGCTTTTTCAAAGCCCAATATGCTTGATGTTCCAGCTCCATAGGCAAATGGCATGCTTTACCATAAACCAAGCAATATGGGGACGTCCATGGGCATATTGTACGCTGTTCTATAAGCCCAAAGTGCATCATCTAACTTCTTAGCACAATCTTTTCTCTATCCATTCACAGTCTCCTAAAGTATCTTCTTAATCTTTTGATTGGACACCTCAGCTTTTCCTCTAGTTTGGGGATGGTACGCAGTAGCAAACTTGTTCCTAACACCATATTTAGCAAGAAGATTTTTGAACCAAGTATTGATAAAGTGCGTACCTCTATCACTAGTTATCGCTCTAGGTGTATCATATCTGGAAAGTATGTTCTTCTTCACAAATTTCATCACCACCCTTGCATCATTAGTCGGACTAGCCACAGCTTCCACCTATTTAAAGACATAGTCAACCACTACAAGAATGTACAGATTTCCTTTTGAAGGTGGAAATGTTCCCATGAAATTGATCCCCCAAATATCAAAGAATTTGACTTCTAAAATATTGTTGAGGGGCATCTCATGACGCCTAGATATAGTACCCAACCTTTGACATTGATCATAATTTTTCACAAAAGCAAATGCGTCCCTAAATAGCGTAAGCCAAAAAAAAACTAATTGCAACACTTTTATAGCAGTCCTCTCACCCCCTATGGTATCCACCATAAGGAGATGAGTGGCAATCTTCAAGCACCTTTGAAAATTCAGACTTGGGATACACCTACGAATGACATCGTCTAGACCCTTCTTAAAGAGATATGGTTCATCCCAAATATAGGTACGTAAATTATAGAGCAATTTTTTCCTTTGTTGTATGGTGGCATCAGAAGGGTACTCCTCACAAGCTATTAAATTCATAATATCAGCATACCATGGGAACTCAACTGCACCTAAAGACAACAAATTTTTATTAGGAAACTCTTCCTTAATACTAAGAGAGTCATCAATAATATGGTTTCGACTTTCCAGCCATGACAAGTGGTCAGCAACTTGATTTTTAGCTCTCTTTCGATCTCGAACCTCAAGATCAAATTCTTGTAGTAGCAGAATCTACCTAATCAATCTAGGTTTTACATTTTTCTTATTTACAAGATACTCAATAGCAACATGGTCAGTATGAAAAATGACCTTAGTGGCAACTAAGTAAGATCTAAACTTGTTGAATGTATACTCCACTGCCAACATCTCTTTTTCTATAATTGTATAATTAACTTGAGCATCATTCAACACTTTTCTAGCATAGTAGATCGAACAAAATACCTTGTCCTTTCTCTGACCCAAAATCGCTCCCACAGAAACATCACTAGGGTCACACATCAGCTCAAATGGTAACTCCCAATTTGGTACAATAAGAATAGGTGCTTCGATCAACTTCTTCTTTAGTTTTTCAAAAGCTGCTTGGAAATTATCCCCAAACTCAAACTTTGCCTCTTTCTCTAATAATTTGCACATGGGGATTGCAATCTTTGATAAATATTGAATGAATCGCCTATAGAAACCTGCATATCCCAAAAAGCATCTCACTCCTTTGACTGTGATTGGATGTGGAAACTTTTCAATCACTTAAAACTTTGCCTTATCTACTTTGAGTCCTTTCCATGACACTCTATGGCCTAGGATAATTCCTTCCTTAACTATAAAGTGGGACTTTTCCCATTTTAGCACCAAGTTTGTCTATTTACATTGAGCTAGAACTCTGTAAAGATTCTGCAAGCATTTTTCAAAAGAATTACCGTACACAGAGAAATTATCCATGAATACCTCAATAAAGTCTTCAACTATGTTGGAGAATATCGGCATCATACATCTCTAAAATGTAGCAGGTCATTGCATAGGCCAAAAGGCATGCGTCTGAACGCGTATGTGCCATATAGACATGTGAAAGTGGTCTTCTCCTGGTCTTTTGGTGCTATGATTATTTGATTGTAGCCATAGTAGCTATCTAGAAAACAATAATATCTTGTACTGCAAATCTATCCAGCATTTGGTTAATGAAAAAAATCGGATAGTGATCCTTATGAGTAGCTTCATTCAATATCTGATAGTCAATACAGATTCTCCAACCGGTCACCATGCGTGTGGGGATCAACTCATTATCATCATTAGTTACCATGTTCATCCTTTTTTTTTTCGGTAAATAGTGCACTGGACTTACCTATTTTCTATCAGAAATTAGGTAGTCAACACCACTATCTAACTATTTGATCACTTCTTTTTTGACTACCTTCTTCATCACAGGATTCAACCTTCATTGTTGATGCACTCTTGGTCTGTAACTCTCTTCCATATAGATGTTATGCATGCAAAATACTAGATTAATTCCTATAATATCAGACATTTTCCAACTAATCGCCTTTTTTCCTCCTCTTTAGGACTACTATAGCTTTTCTTACCCGTATATCTATTAATTCTGCAGACAAAATAATAGGCAAACTATCTTGATCACCAATAAAAACATATATTAAATGATAAGGGAGAACCTTAAGCTTCAAGTTAGGAGCTTGTTCAACTAAGGCCTTGGGTGATGGACTAATTGGCCTATCCAATGGGTCGAAAGGCACTTTGTTTGTCTCAATTATTGCCAAATTCATAACCTGGACCAATTCTAATGCTTCTATATCTCCTTAAAGATCATGACCCATCAAATCTTGCTCTAATGGATCATCAGACAACAGCAAATACCAATCCAAAACAAGGTCAATAACCGATATAGATGACAACTCCTTATATATAGCTGGCAGTTTAGTGCCTTGTACACATCAAAGACTTCTACTTTCACATTTTTATTTTCCTGGTTGCTACATCGATTAGTGATTGTCCCGTTGCTAAGAAGGGTCTTCCCTAAATAAATGGAACCATAGGATTAGCCTCAATGTCAAGAATTACAAAATCCATCGTAAAGATTAAAGATCCTACTTGCACCAACACATCTTTAATAATACCATCCGGCCTAGCAAGTGATCGATCTGCCAACTGTAAAATAATAGTAGTGGGTTTGGGACTCATAAGACCCATATTTTGGTACCATGATGTGGGCATAAGATTTATGCTAGCTCCCAAGTCACATAATCCACGTACACAAATAGTCTGTCTAATGGTAATCTGCAAGGTCAAACTACCTGGATCCCTAAGTTTGGTGGGCAATTTGTTTTGAATCTTGGACGTACCTCTTGAGTAAGTGCAATTGTATCATATTCGGTCAAACGATTCTTATTCGGAACTATGTCCTTTAAGTATTTTGCATATTTTTGCACACTCTGCAGAATGTCAACCAGAGAAAGATTCACTTGAACCTGGTTCGGATGATCTAAGAACTTCTTGTAACTCACTTCCTCTCGATGCTTCTTTGCCCTTTAAGGAAAAGGTAAGGGAAGAGTCTTCTTCTCTACATGAATTTTTTCACTTGCCACTTTTTTATTAATATTTTTCTTTACATTGTCTTTAGCACCCTCATCATTAATTGTGAGACTAACTTGCTCCTGAACTATCTTCATAGTTTGCATCCCACTCCTTCTTGTAACCACATTTACCTACTTGGGATTTATCTCTGTATAGCTAGGTAATTCTCCTTGAGGTCTTGTATGTAGTGTTCCTACAATTTGGCCCAGTTGCAACTTTAGATTTCTCATAAGCAATTGTTTAATCTTTAACTCAGCTGCAAACTATGCCTGTTGAGTCTTAATTTCTATTATAAATTGCATTTGTTGAGACATAAACTGCTTCATTAATTCCTCTAGATTGCTAGTTTGAGCAGTAGCTTAATTGTTCTAAGCCAGCTGTTGATTTGGTTGCACTTGTCCCTTGCAATAATTTGCATTCTGTGCCTAATTTCCACCCCATGAGAAATTGGGATGGTTCCTCCAGTTGGGATTATACGTGTTACCAAAATTTTACTGTTCCTGATGATTTGCATTTCCCACATAGTTGACAGAATCTGGATTAACAAAACATTCATCTGCTGTGGGCTCACTATTTTCGCAAACCTCACACTAAGAATTCACCTGTTGGACTGCATTCGTTGTGGCTGCTGGTTTTGTAACACCCAACTTTATGTTATTAAGCTAAGTAATCATATGATTTTGCATGGCTGCAATCTATGCCTATAATGCAGTGAACTGATCTACCTCCAATACCCTTGCAACTTTTTAAGGAGTACTCCTCGATTCTGCATGCCAGTCAGGGTTACCTTATGAAATTCGATTCAGCAATTTGTACAATTCTTCATACATCTTCTCAAGAGCATGTACACCTGCTACTAAATCCAAGAGAATCTTTATGTTTGGATCTAATCCTTCTATGAAAGTATTCACAAGAACATTATTGGATTGATGATGGTGAGGATAATTTCTGAGCATACCATTAAATATCTCCCAATCTTGGTAGAGATTCTCTGTCTTTCTATCTAAACCTCAAGATTTCACTCCTCAAGCATGCAGTCTTAATAGATGGAAAGAATTGAATAAGAAACTCCCATGCAGTGATGAAGAGTGGTGTTTCAGCATGTAACCACCTTTTTGCATCCCCTATTAGAGAGAAGGGATAGAGTGTCAACCTAACATAATCAGGATTCACCCCTTCAGGAATATATGTATCGCTGATTTCCAAAAAGTTTTGTATATATTGCTGCAGATCTTTGTGTGAGAGGCCATGAAATTGCCCCACTGAATTCAGTAATTGCACCATATTCTGCTTCAATTCCAATCGACCTCATAGTTTGGCCTTTAGAATACTGCTCGTCACATGGTTTGTGAGAGGGATTGCCACCTCACGAACAGGTCTAGCAGCTTGTTGAATAGGAACAACTGGAATAACAGGAATGACAGGAGTTGGAACATTTCCGGTATTTGGATCAACCGGTTTATTTCGTTGTTCAGCCATTCTTCGCCTTTGTTGAAAGATTTGCTCTGGTTCTGAAAAAGGCTTTACCCGTTCTTTATCTCTCGCCAATCCTATATTCAGCTAAACCTGCAAAAATTCAGCCACTAAGATCAAGTTGTTAACACCTAAACATGATATCAAAAACAAAATATTTAGCAATTTACTAATTGTATTATGCCTCGGCAACGGCACCAAAAACTTATTGCGACTCAGACGCACATGCAAGTGCACGTGATCTTATAAGTAATATAGTCATTTAGACAATTAGATATCGTTCCCACGAGGACTAAGCAACTATAAATTTCACCAACTTTTAGTTTCAGACAATAAGTATTAGGTATTGTATTGTATCAAGATGATTTTGAAATTGAGAATAAAAATGTAAATTAATAAATAAGAAATAAAATTTTATGACTAGAGCAAAGCAAGCAACGGTAGTAAAAAATTATGATAAGAATTCTAGGATTGAGGCTTCTCGAACAATCATATAAATATCTATTCTTATACTAGTCTAATTAGTTATAGGTTGTTGGTTCGCAGGGTTTAGGAAACGATCTTGGTCTCCCAACCTAAAATCTTTATTCTATTGAATATTGCAGCTACAACTCCCGCAAAGATACAACAATTCTTCTAGATTCATAAAGTTATCTTCTTGCAATTGAATCAAACAAAGATTCTAGGTATATCCCTATCCTAGATGCTAATTCAAACCACTTATTTTATAAAAGAGTAAAAACCTTGCTCCTTAATTTCCTTGTTCTAATCTACGATTCTACTCCGGGATTCACATAGAAAAGTCTTTGGACCGTACATCATGAAACTATGTATCATCCTAGGATGGTCAATGGGATAAAGACTAGCATGTAACTCAAGGAAAGTGATAAAATAATGTCATGTCCAAAATCAGTCAAACCACATGCACACATTCATACATACATAGATATAAGATGTTGGGATAGGGTAAGGGTAATGACATCAGAGTTTTAAAACCATTGACCTGGATAGTGTAGCTCGATCCATCCTAAAGATACCTATGGGATATATAAGTTCAGTCCCTCCTACTAAAAAGTTCCTAGTGCATGTTAGCCGCACAAATCGAGGAAAAACCAAGAGATAACTAAAGCCACCATGGTCAATAGTCATCCCCAAATCCAAGCCAAAATTCATTGAACTTTGGGAAAACCATGTACCTCATTCAAAATATTTAAATAATGTACCAATTTAGTCCTAAAAACTTCAATCTAACGCATGAATGATCAATTCATAAGATGGAACAAGTAATTCAATCAGTAAGAACTAAAACCCCTCAATCCAATTTTAAAACCCACAATTTAAATCACATAAAATCCATTCAATTAATTACACAATATAAAATTCAAATTTAGGGAAGAGAAACGTGCCTAAATCGCACAAGAAATTAAAGTCAATTTGAAGTTTTGAGCTCGGTTGATGAATGCGCTATGAAACCCTTGAATGTTTTGGGTTTTGAGTTTTAAGAGAGAATGAATGATTTTGATCTTTAAAAACTGAAGAAAAGAGGCTTATTTTATGTTTAAAGAGAATAAAAGGGGTACAAAAACTCCTCACCCCAAGTGAAAAAAACAAAACTAGATAAAATTAACACACTAACATGGCATGTTATTATCATGGAGGTTATTCTCTATGCTACATCGATATAACAGAGGGTAACCTCCGTGACACGGTAATATCATGGACCCTCACTGTCTCAAGGTCCTAAAATGACCCCTAACCCCTTTCAAAAATTCAAAAACTTTCCTAAATTACCCTTTAAACATCCCTAAACACAACTCAAGTCAAAAATTAACATTACGTATGCGAGAGGATCAAAATAAAATGATAAAAGTTTTATGGGGTATCACATTATCACCCCTTAGGACCATTCATCCCTTAATAATGAGTGAGGATACTTTTATCCGGAGAATAGAAAGAATAAACTAGAATCAATTGACAAGCTCTGAAAGTGACAAGAGGAAAATAAAACTCATACCTTAGGTACTTTCATCTAACCCGAGGATCAAAAATGGGTACTTGGCTTCATATCTTCCTCAGCTTCCTATATAGCCTCTTCTACCTTTTGGTTTCTCCAAAGAACCTTCATTGTATTAAGATCCTATGTCCTCAATCTATGAACCTGCCTATCTAATATCTCAACTAGGACTTTCTCATAAGACATGAAATTCGTAACACCAACATCCTCAATAAAATCTATCAAGGAAGGATCACCCACACTCTATTTCAACATAGACACATGAAACATAAGATAAATAGAACCCAAACTCGATGGAAAATCCAAATCATAAGCAATATTCCCAGTTCTCCTCAAAATCTAATATAGACTAACATTATGGGGACTGAGTTTCCCCTTCTTCCCAAACCTCATGATTCTTTTCATAAGAGATCTTCAAGAATACCAAATCATTTACTTTAAATTTTGTGACACCCCAGGTGTTGGCCACTGTAAAATTTTGAGTTTTAAACTTATTGTCCTAATTACAACTCACCATGCGAGTTGTAACGTGTCATTTAGGGTCATAGGATCCCAATCGTAGGCTTTTTAGTAAAGGTAGCCTAAGTTACTATCCTAATTACAAGTGGATCCTAACGAGTCATAAATACTCTAAATAAGTTATATGGTCCCATCCATAGACAAACCAGTGAATGCCCTAAGTGTTTCTATCTTGAAAACAACTTGGACCCTAGGGTTATATGGTCACCTGATGTGCCTTATGGCATGAATCATAGGGTCACCAGAGAATGGTACTTCAACTACTGTCTCATCTAAGACTTATGGCTATGAGTTGTAACATGTTCTTATGAGTCATAAAGTGACTTGTAGTAATTGGCAAAAAATTTTGAACTTTTAATTAAGGACACTTTGGATATTTTTCCTTTTCTCCAAATCATGACCTGCGACTTAAAATCCTTTCAGGGTGTCATTATCATTCCAAAACAAATTGAAATAACTTCTCAATCACTCTCAATTCTCCAATTTGAAGATACTTAGGGTTTCGAAGAAGTTTATAAATTAGAGCTCACAAGGGTAAATTCTCTCCATAACTCTTGATATTTTAGGCATGTTACTCTTCTCCAGCTATAACTTTATGAAAACATGTGTTTTAAATAGTCCTCCATGTTGTTTTAATGTTGGTTTTGGAACATGGGTTGATGGTTTAGAATGATTGTTGTTTATGTGATGTTTCATGTTTACATATGCATTGTTTCTATTTTAAATGGTGGTTTTGAAAGCAATTTGAAACATGGGTATGGTGAATAAACTAGGGTATTGTGATTTCCCTAAATTTTGTAAATATTGGTAATTGAATTGGTAATAATCCCTAACCAATTTTGTAGAAGTAGTTTTCAGTATGAGTAAAATTGCATAGAACTAATTCCAGAGCAATTGGATGATGTAAAGAGGCTATTGAAACATGGCGGTTTGTATTAATTAACAAAGGGAGTTATTCTCCTAAGTTAATGAAATTCAAATGGCATGTTGATATTACCTTTCAAGTGTAGTTGGTATGACGATACCAATAATGTGTGCCTAAATGTGTATTACAATTTAATGAATGGGAATGTGTGATAAATATTTTGATGAGACTTAAAAGAGGGTTGTGTAGTTGGGCTATGAAAGTGGTGATCTCGAGGAATCAAAATTGAAATTGCAAATGCTGGCACATGGGTCCAAGTGACCTGGTGTTTAAGTCCCCTTGCTTATGACCAGGTAGTTTGAGTCCACCTTATTATATGTGTCGGAGGTTTGAGTCCACTATATTATATTACATGATCGTGTGCTTAAGTCACCTTAGTATATGATTGGTAGGTTTGAGTCCCCAATGCATATGTACAAGATTATTCTCCAATTCGTATAGCTACATGCTCTGGGACCCAACTAGGGGGTAAGATCTGGGGACCATATAGCCCGTGGGTACTATTATATAATCATTAAGCTAAACAAATCAAGGAAAACATTTTAAAGTGCATGATAAGCCTTGTTCCCTATCCCAAAATTTTATATAAGTACATATATATATATACACATGTATGTGAACATGTACATTGAGCTAAACTAGTTTTTTGAATTACCATTACTTTATCCTTATCCCTAAGTTACAAGCTAGTTCTCAACCCACTAACCATCTCCGAAAACTATATTCCCATACGATATAGGGTCCAAAGGAAAATCCTTCTTTTTTTGCATAGTGCTAGGTGGATCAGCTCGGTTCGTCGGTCATTTACTGTGGAGTAGTGAGCTTTCATTTTTTGGAAGACATGATCATTTCATCAGTTTCCTTTTATAAACTAGAATTAAAGAGTGCACATTAACAATGTCATTTTCATTATCAGGGTTGGGGGCATGTCCTGACTGAAATTATTTTGAATTTGTAGAGGCCTTGTGGATGTTACTGTGAATTGGGTATTAATATTGACATGCTTAGATTTCTTTGAGTTTTTTACTCTTTTTATCTTATTATATGTTTGGATTTCAGCCACTGCTAGGAGTGTTTTATCCTATTTGTCTAGGCAAAAGAGGGTGGTCTTCGGTCCTTGGTGGACTTGAGTACTCGTCACATCCACTCCTGGTATAGGTTATGACCCAAATCTCTCCACCTTACATCTATATAGGAATTTAGGTGACTTTGGGTGTTTTTAAGTTTTTCTCTAATTAATTTCATCTTCTCTATAGCTTGGCAAAAAAAGTCTAGACCAAAAAACCTAGTCTCACCAACTTCAAACCACCCAACAGGAGACCTACACCTCCTACTATAAAAAGCCTAAAATGAATCCATTTGAATGCTTGAGTGATAACTATTAATTTATGCGAACTCAATAAGAGGCAAATGTTCAATCCAACTTCCCTTAAAATCAATCATATAGGCCGATAGTATATCCTGCAAAGTCTAAATAGTACGTTCTGCTTTCCCATCCCTTTGAGTGTGAAAAGTAGTGCTAAGGTTCACCTGTGTACCCAAACCTTTCTGAAATAAATGCCAAAAGTGATAAGAAAGCTGCACATCTCGGTATGAAATGATGGACATTGGCACACCATACAATTTCACAATATTCTAAATGAACAACTTTGCATAATTCTCTTTTGAGTAGTTTGTGCTCACAGGTAAGAAGTGAGCAGACTTGATCATCCTACCCACAATGACCCAAATAGAATCATACTAATTACGAGACCTTGGAAGACCCATAATGAAATCCATATTGATCATCTCCCGCTTCCACAAGGTAAATTCTATCTCTTGAGACATGCCACTAGGCCTCAAGTGTTCAACCTTAACATAATGACAAACCATACACTAAGCAACAAAATTTGACACATCCCTCTTCATATTGTTCCATCAATAGATTTCCTTCAAGTCATGATACATCTTATTTAAACCCAGATAAACTATATACTTGTACTTATAAGCCTCAGTGATGATCTTTCCCATAAACCATCAATATCAGGAACACAAAACTTACCTTGGTAATTTAGAATACTATCTCCCCTAATCTCAACAACTATAACCTTTTGCTGACCCACCTCATCCTTAACATGTATAAGTAGACTGGATAGCTTGGGCCTTTTAGTCTACTTAGCATGAAGTTAGATTGGATAGCTCAGGCCTGTTAGGCCTATCTCAAAATATACAAGGGATGGAGTCCATTTGGAATTGAGATTATCAAATTTCATGCATAAAAAAATAAGATGAGAATTAGACAATTATGATATAAGACTTGGTATCAAAAAAATTCTTCCAGCATAGCATTGTCATTCCCACACACTAATGCATAAATAGAGGAGAATATATGATTCATTTCTTTCTAACAAATTCATCCTCCATCACATGCATACAAAAGACAAAAAAATAAAAATTAAAATAAATACTCACTTATATGACAATAAACAAAGACAAAATTTTGTTATCCACTAAGTTCCAACAATGGCTATTAGTATTGTTTAGTATTTTCAAATCACATGACATTAACAAAAGAATCCATAAAAAACCATGTTTTGTCATTTCTTGAACACTACACATATAATATGAGAATTTGTATCATCCCACTGTCAAAATAAAATAAGTTCAAAAGAAAACTTTGATATTCTGATTAATTACAAGATGATAAAATTTACTATTTTATGTCGATGGAATTTATTGTTTTAAAGTAGAAAAGGGAAAAAAGATGAGGCTTTTACCTTTTAATGAGTAGAAAGTTGGGACTATATTCTTTGAACGAATGAAATTCCACCAAAATTTCAATTTTAACTTATCCGAGTTTTTCTCTCTTTAATTCGTCAGAATTGATTTTTCAAGTGCGTTTCTTTGAGAATTTTGGTTGTGTGATCTTAGAAGAATTCACTTTCAAAACCTTCAATTTTTTTCCAAAAATTCTCCCCTCACCTTTATCCCTCACTATCTATTTATAGGAGGAACTTGGAGGAAAAGTTAGGGTTTCAAATTTGAAAAAAATGGATTTCAAATCTGAAATTTTGAAAAATTTGAAATCCACAATGAGACAAACACCATTAATAGTCTTTGTACTCAAAAATCAGTGGATAGGGGTGGAAAAGGGACGTTTTCTCTATTATTCAAGAGCTGAGAATAAATTCTTTACTGAAAATATTGACCATGGACTGAAGATAATGAAAGATCCTAACTTTTTAGCCATAGATGGTTGTACAAAAGGGGTAAATTAGTAATATGAGGGGAGGCTAGGGTTTATTGTTTATCATTGATATTCTTGAGCCGTTGTACGATCAGTTTTTTGTCATTGCATTATCGACTATTTTATACGTATTATTGAAATTTTTGTCAATATGTTCAAGTAGGTGTACGATGTTGTTTGTAGAAGGTGAGGGAAAGAAATATGGTCCTGGGCCAGGTCAGGCATTGACCTGGGGTGGTTTGGGATTATTGTGGGCATAGGGCGACCAATTTTGAAAGGGAATGGGTTGGTATGGGTAGAATTAATATTCAAAGGGTTTTAGGTCATTGAAAAGATGACAAAAATAAAATGGTCATTTGGTCAATTTTTATTTAAATTTAGGCCAAAATTGATAAATCAACCAATAGAATTGCAATTGTTGCCTAATTGATTTCAATTATCGTCATGTTCGATGAATTGACTAAATTGTATCAAAATTTAGAATGAATTATAAATTGGTTTGATTTTGAGTTTCTTGATTTAATAAAATCAAACCAATATTTTTCAACTAGATCATTTTGAGAACAGATTATACTTAAATCAAGATTCACCCATCTAAATCAATTTTTGAAACTAGTCTCGATTAGAAATTTAATTTATTTTAATAAAATAATTATTTAAGAAGAAAAATTTATATGATCTGGTATATACAAATACAAAAGATGTATAATTGCTACTTAAAATAAAAAATAAACCCCTAAAACATTATTTAAGAAAACCGATGAATGGTGAATTTACCATTCATTTACATCCAAAATTTGTGCACACTACTATGTTTGTTAGTTGAATGCACTTATTTCCAAATTTTGCAGGCATACAGGTGATGAGGAAGAAAGATATCGATTTTAGCTAAAAAGAAACCAAAAGGAGAAGAAAAGTGCAAGCTGGAAGACCCTTCACGTAATTAGGCCCAGTTACCATGATCGCGGTCTTAGGGCTGCAATTGTATCCAGTCCACTTTGGTCAGCAACCTCAATCGCGAGGATCTGAATGCATTCATGGTAGCCGCAATCGCGGATATTCCACAACGATCGTGGCTTGGTGGGTTTAAACCCAGGGGCAATTTTTTCATTTTACACAGCCGACCCAAAATTCCTTATAATGTTAAAACCCCTTCCCATTTGGTAGCTTACACTTTCTGAAATTCAACTTGGGATAATTGGTAGCCCTACTAATTAGGGAAACTTTTGTGTTTGAATTTTCCATTTTGAGTTTGGTGAAATTGAAGTGTAAATTGAATAATTTTCTTACTTTCCATTACCATGGATGCTTTAAATGAACCTTATGGTATATTTATTTCTCTTTATTTTATGAGTAGCTAAATTTTCTTGTCTTGAGATTATGTTGAACTATGGTGCAATTATGTTTGGGTTGTGATGTATTTGTGTAGATTGTAGTTTTTTTTATGATGGGTTTGACTATTACTTGTTTGAATTAGTTGGGGTTTGTGGGTGAAAACCCCAAATTGCTAAAATGAATTTATGGATGAAAACCTCAAGTTCTTAAAAGCTCACATTATCTTTGAAAGAGAGATGTGGTTGAACTTTTGGATCCCATATCATCCTTGAAATGGGGATATAGGTGACAAAGTAATAGTGGGCCATAATGGATGTAATTTGCTGTCTTTTAGCTATCTTAGAAATAAGGGTAAGTAGAGAGTTAGCTATGTCTTGGGCATCTTCCTATAAATAGGGATGCCCAATTGAGGTATTAGGTGGTTTTAATTAACACACTTGTGAGGTTCCCGAAAGGGTCAATGAGTGATATTATGAGGTTTTGTTGAAAAACTAGCCTCAAGGACCTTCAACCTAGCCTACCATATCTTTAATGACTAGAATTTGCATCAAATAATCATTCACTCATGAATAACTTGTCCTTAGGTAGACCTAGTTCAAAGATACTTTTCATATTGAATTATCAATCATAATTGTTGCCTATTGATTGTTAGCTTTAATAGACTTTGATCAATCCACGTTCCAAACCAACCCCCCATTTTAAATCATGTATTTTACTTTAATTACATTACGGGAGTATGATCATGATTAGAGAGATAAAAACCGGGAGTATGATCATTATGTGCCACCTCATGACCGGGAAAATAGCAAATAAAACAAACCCTGTTGACCCCGAAAAATACAAAACCAAAGATGTCATGGCAAGAATTTTGATAAAAGTGGAGGGAACGTACAAGATGGTCCATGAATTAAAAGGAAATATTTTGCAAATAAATCAAACAGATGTGTCCCACTCCGCTTCAATTAAACAATTAGAAATATAAATAGGACAAATTTCCACTCAACTCGATGCTAGACAAAAGGGGGGCCTTCCTAGTGACACCATTGTGAATTTTAAAAATAATACTCAATTGCTGGCTATTGTCAATAAGAATGGTAAAATACTTAGTGATCTTGAGGTAGATGTTTAAAAATAAACCAATGTGAACAAAATAATTTAAAGAAAAATTTTGTGAATGATTCAAATTAGGGAGCTTCGAAGTCTCAAGAGGGGAACAAAAAAGAATCGGTGTTAAATAAAGAAGTGGATAATGAAGAAGGAGGATCAAAGGTAGTTGAGAATGATAAAGTGCAAAGTGACCCGATGCCTACCATGAAGGTTCCCTCTCTATTCCCCCAAAGGCTCAAAAAGAAGGACGACAATGTTAAATTCAAATCATTTCTTGCTAAGCTTAGCAACCTCTCTATTAATATACTGTTACTTGAGTCAATCTAAGATATTTCAGGGTATGCTAGCTTATGAAGAAATTGATGTCGAAAAATAATCTTGTTAAGAGTGACACCATTGAAGTTACGTATGGGTGTAGCGTTATTATGGCCAGTGCACTAGTGGAAAAGAAAGAGGATCCTGGGACCTTTACAATTCCATGCAACATTAGGAAAAATATGTTTGAAAAAGCTTTATGTGACCTTGGTGCAAGTATAATTGTCATGCCCCTATTTAATATATTGAAGGCTTATCTAAGGTACCCCTACTCCAATAACGATAAGGGTTTTAATGGCAGATTGGTCTATCAAGAGACCAATTGGAGACTTTTTTGATGTGTTAGTAAGGTGGATAGACTCATCCTTCTGGTGTATTTTGTGGTGCTTAATTTTGAAATTGACCAAAAAGTATCTATTATACTTGGTTGAACTTTCCTTTCTACCGAAAGAGATATTGTTAATTTGGAGCTAGGTGAAATGATGTTTAGGGTCCATGATGGTGAAGTGTCCTTTAGGGTGTACAAAAAAAAAAAAGAAACAACCTTTGGAATATCAAGTAGTATCAGTTATAGATGTTGAGGATGCGGAGGTGAGTGATGGGTCCCTTAAGGATCCAACTTGAAAAGATGAAGGACGTTGTGTCGTGATGATAACTAAGGTGCTATGTGGGAGGCAACCCGTAAATGCCACAAAAGTGGTTTGTATTCTTTGTTTTTAATTTAGTAGAGTAGATTTTTACTGTGCTGTTGATTAATCCATCCATTTGTGGAACTTTGAAGTGTTTGGAATGAGCTTAAATAAGGAAAAATGTGTCAAAATGGGGTAATAAGGTGAACATGGGAAACAAAGGTGCAAAAATGCTCTCTGTTGTCACGATCGCAGGCCTCATGCCTCTTAAATTATGGGTACAGCTTGTTGGTAATCATGGACCTTGGATTGGAATTGCAATCAAATCAGTTTAAATGACCATCCGACTGACCATTTGCTCACACTCTCTCTGAATTCACTCTCTAAGGGTACTTGTTTTTGGTCATCATTTGGGCTTCCAAAAAGATTATAGCATCCATCTTACATCATCACTCCGGTATTGCTTTAAATTCTTCATTTAATTATTTGTATAGGCCGTAGAATTCATGAAATAGGGTAGGCCTAGAATTATATTTTTCATTGCTAAATTATGATTTGTTTATACTTGTGTGGTGGTTCACTGTTATGAATTGTGTGCACATATGTGGGAAAGTCTTGAGTACCCAACTTGTGTTTGAAATTGAGAAAAAAGTAACATACACACAAAGTTCTTGATCAAATGACCAAATGAACCCATAACTAGTTGTTTTCACATTCTCAGGGCATGATTGAATGCTTAGGAACCTTGGTCAATGGTCGTAGTGATAAATTTCTATTTTGGAACATGATTTGGCCCTAAAATTGGAATTTTATGAAATCTGGCCCAATCTGGCCTCAGATACTGCAATTATGGTATGGCAGTTATTTGATCGCTATTGCGGTACCGCAATCACAAATCAATGTCCTACGATCACCATATTTGAGGCTGAATTTCAGTCTGGGGGAAAAAAATCCCGCACTTCCAATTCTTTTCCAAAAACCACCAAATAGCCAGCCCCATGTGCTTTATTTGACAATATAGCATAGTTTGTGTATGAAAATGATTAGGATGAATTTTTTTGTATTGTTGTCATTTTTTTCAAGTTTATATCATGGGAGACTATAATCAAGTTTGTTTCATGGCCCCTGAGTGCTATAATCTTTACTATGGTGATCTGCCAAGAACAAAGCTACTTCTAGAAAGGGGAATATGCTTGGAGAAGGCCATGGGATAGAGGTGTTTTGCCCTTGATACTTATCAAACAAATGAGCAGTGGGTACAGGAATTCTAGGTTAATCTTAGCATGGTATGCTTCTCAGACCAAGTCATCAGGATCTGAGGAAAGATTGTAAACTTTTGAATTGAAGAGATAAATGTCATCTATAGGTTCCCAAACGTAAATATGGATAAATATGAGGCTAAAGGGTGTGATCTAGGGAGTTGATTGGTGGAGAAGATATGTTCGAGAAAGGAGGTCCTACCAAGAGGAACATATTGATAAATAACTTCACTGCTGAGGTCCAAATTTGGTTGACCATAATTTGTAGTCGGGTTTCCCTTGTACCGACGTGACAATAATTCTAAATTTACGGGTCCAAATGGTTGCTTGCACTCTAGATGACATTCCTTTGAATGTTGGTCTTGTGGTCTTTGATATGAAATTTTCCAAGAACTACGACTATACGTATCTCTTATTCCCCCTTTTTATTATTGAGTTATGTAGGAAAGCCAAGGTTCTAGAGTACTCTGGAGACACTTGTATGTACCCTGGCACCACATTTATCCTTTCATACTTTGGGGCAAGTTCACCGAGCAAAAGAAAGAAGAGAAAGATCTACTTTGATAAGTCAACATCTGAGGAGCCAGAGTCTTATAGGCCATCCAAAGTTGGTCCTTTTGAGGAGATCGATGTTGACTTAAGGGCTACTAGGGATCTTGTGTTGGGATTTCCTCAGGGGTCGTGAGAGCCCTCTACCACCCGTTATTCATATGTGTCCTGATCTAAATATGAGAAGTATTTGGAGGACAAGTAGATGTAGGAAGCCAACATTGCTAGGCTTGATAGGGTCTACTCATCCTTGGAATAGTCGTACAGAGAGCTCTAGGACTCACATGATAAGATGATGAAAAGGGAAAAAAGAGGGATAAGTTCTCTACCAAGATGTGGAAAGTGGTAAAAGGCTTATAGAAGGTCCTCTAACCCCGAGACAAACTACCTTCTTCTAGAGTGGAAAGCAATGATGAGGCCCCAGCTAAGTGGTCTGATTTTGATGATGTTGGAGATAATGTAGATTCCGAGGGTGAGATTAGCTCTTGATGCGGTTATGGGGAGCACCCTTATATCTCTTTATGCTTTATAGTGTATGTAGTGAGGACACTATAAGCTTTTTAGTTAGGGGTGACTTTATTTGTATTCATTTTATTTGGCCTGTATTATTGAGATATTTTTGGATGTTCTGATGTTATTTTGGATGATTCTTATTTTTTTTATTTAGGTTGTAATATTCGGGCATTTTGATGGCGCCCACATTTTCATAGATTAGTTGTTCGTTTCATTTTTAGATTTTTACTTTATCTTTATTTTGTTTATGGTGACATCAGATAAGCCTTTCCTTATGGTAGATTGAGTGACGACATTCTTAAGGGGAAATCATTGTTATTGGATTTTTAACCAAATGCAAGGGAAATCTAAGTACATGTATCATTTTAAATTTGGAATAAAACTTATACCTATGGTGAAGTCTAATTAGCCATATGTTTTTCCCGTATAAAAGCCTAAATATAAGACGCCGTCTTGGTTTGGAGCCATAAATAGCAAACTTTGTGTGGTGCAAATGCAAAGAAAACACCCCCCTCCGTCCAAAAGTTTTTCAAAAATAAAGAGGCACAGACGTGAGCGACCTTGTAACAATACTATACCTCTTTTTATGACTCCAAAGTTTTGACTAGTAGAAATTCATAGATACTCTATTTTGTTTCTAGTAGGAAGGGCAATTGAGACCCCTTAAAGAGTTTGCATGCCATATGCGTTTTTCATATTTGTCTAAATCTCATGCATACTTGTACCATTTAGAGTTTGTGTCGTTAGTCTCTCAAGGCTAATTTTGACTATTCTTGGTTGGTAAAATGATCCTAGGCCATGTTTGTGAACATAGGAACCCACTTTATCCTAAATACCTTGCCTATGCATAGAATAGAACCCTTAGATACCTAATTCGAGTGCTAAAGCCTTTCTTTGGCAACCACATTACTGGCCTTGAACCATTCAAAATTTTTCCCTCTCTTGAACCCTACCTTCTTGAACATAAAAAAATAAAAATTGAGGTTAAATTCCTAAGATGGGGTTTGTAAGTTTGGAAGAGATGACCTTAGTCCACGACAGTGCAATGAATGCCTATGATCTAAGAAATGAAAAAATGTAAAAAAAAAGGAATGATGAAAAGAAGAATGAGGCATAGATTGCAAAAGAAATAAGAGAACGAAAAATGCCTTCAAAAAGTTTGTTAAATCAAGGTAGCTAAATAGGCATGTATAAAGTGTGAAAACAAAAGAAGTGGTCCTGGTCAAAAGTTGGATGGAATAATGTGATGTAGATGTTGAAGGAGAGTATGGCCACTTTGTTCCTAAATAATATCCCACCCTTCCCCAAACCTATGTTACAAGCTCAAAAAGCCCTTCGAGATCTCCAGCCTAGCGTACTCATTGTAGTGAAGATTAAAAATAAGGGCAAGTCTAGGTTATGGCACTTGTTAGCATCGAGAGTCTTTGTGTGAGGGTGAACTTTACACTTAAATCCCTTGTTGCATTTTAGATAATTTTTAGTGTGTAGGATATCCTTCTTTTGAGGAGTCATGTAAACAATTTGAGGTGGGTGACATTGTCTTCTTTCGAAAAATGAGGCAAAAAGGGTATAGTGGAGTTGAGGCCAAAAGAGAGTCAATCATAGAGTTTTACGGATTGTTGCATCGTTGTTCCTTAAAGTCTGTAGCATCTCTGAAAGTGCATTTCATGTTGAGGGGAGTTGTGAGATTAGTTTTTCCCATGTTTAAAGAGCTACTTGTGTTAGTGATCAAGTTTTAAGTTATTGTAATCATTGGATTTCATAAATGGGCTTAAATATGCATTGCCTCATTGAGTATGAGGTAGTATTGCTTGATGATAAGCAAAGGTTTAAGTTGGGGGTATTGATGATTGATGAATTTACCACTCATTTACATCCAATACTCATGCACACTACTAAGATTTAAAGGTATGAATGAGACAAGATTGTTAGTTGAATGCATTAATTTCAACATTTTGAAGGGATACAGGTGATGAGAAAGAAATATGTGGATTTTGGATGAAAAGGAACTAAAAAAAGAAGAAAAATTCAAGATGGAAGACCCTGTATATAATCAGGCTCAGTTACCGCGATTACGGTCTGAGGGCCGTAATCGCGGCCAGTATCTTTGGTCAGCAACTGTGATCACAAGGATCTTAAGGAATTCACTGTAGCCATAATCGCAGACAAGATAAAATGATCGCGGCTTGGCGGGTTTATTCCTAGGGGCAATTCAATCATTTTACTCAACTGGACCTAAATTCCTTATAATGCTAAAACCCTTTCCTATTTGGTAGCTTACACTGAGAGAAATTCAACTTGGGATAATTGGTAACACTACTAAATAGGAAATCTTTTATGTTTGAATTTTGCAATTTGAATTTGGTGAAATTGAAGTGTAAATTGAATAATCTTCTTACTTTTCATTACTATGGATGCTTTGAATGAACCTTATGGTATATTTCTTCCTCTTTACTTTATGAGTAGCTAAATTTTCTTATCTTGGGATTATGTTGAACTAAAGTGAAATTATGTGCGGTTTGAGATGTATTGTGTAGATTCTAATTCATTGATGATGGGTTTCACTATTGTTTGTTTTAATTAGTTGGGGTTTATGGGTGAAAACCCCAATTGCCCAAAATGGATTTGTGGGTGAAAAACATAAGTTCTTGAAAGCTCACATTATCCTTGAAAGAGAAATGCAGGTGAATATTTTGGAATCCATATCATTCTTGAATGAGGGATATGGATGATAAAGCAATAGTGGACAATAATGAATGTATTTTGCTATCTTGGAGCTAAGGGTAAGTAGAGAGTTAGCTATGTCTTGGGCATCTTCCTAGAATGAAAGATGCCTAATTGAGGTATTAGGTGGCTTGAATCACACTCGTGATGTACCCAAAAGGGTCAATGAGTGATATTTTTGAGGTTTTGTTGACAAACTAGCCTCAAGGACATTCAACCTATCCTACCATATCGTTAATGACTAGAATTTGCACCAAATCATCATGCACCCATGCATAACTTTCCCTTAGGTATACATAATCCCAAGATACTTCTCATGTTGAATTTTTAATCACAATTGTTTCCTATTGATTATTAGCTTGAATAGACTTTGATCAATCCACATTCCAAACCAACCACCTATTTTAAATCATCTATTTTACATTATTTAAATTATGAACATCTTTTAGTATTGTGGCTAAGGAGATTTGGAGATGAGCCTTTGTATTTGAAGGTTCATGTGGTTGAATTTGATCTTTCATTGCTGATGAATCTTTAGTGTCCTGTCTTTGAACTCTTTAGTAAAGTATGGTGGAAATTTTGAGGTCTTCCTCACTATTTTTGCCCCAATTACAGATATTTCCATCTAAATTTTCTCTTACTATATCCTTGTATGATTTTTCATTTGGATTGTGAGAAGATGAACTTTTATTTTAAATTTTTTGAGACTCCTTCTCAAAAATTCTGCCCCAGTTTCCATTTTCTAGCGTAATATGACCGAGTCATTGTGGTGCCTACATATCCCAGTGACCAAAACCAAAAAAGGCCGCTACGTATCCCATCCTTGGGAATCCTGGTCAACACATAGTTCAAGAGAATATAAATAAAATTTCCTAAGGGGTTTACCAAAGCCAAGAGAGGTTTCCTATGTATCCTCTTCTTGGGAATAAAGGTCAAACATAGTTGTCACGACCCGAGCCAGGGCCCTAGCTGTGACGAGCATCCCAAATCATGGAGGCCCGTGCGCCCTTCTATTTCTGGTTATCATGCACAATACTGAATAGTATAGAAAAGAATGCAAAAATAAAATAAACGGAATCATGGCCATACTCTAAATTCAATTTAACAATACTGGAAGGAAATCCATCAACGTCTAAATAATTTCAGTCAGCGAAATCTCTAGTACATACGAAAACCAATAAAACTGTCTGAAATCTGGGACAAGGAGCCTAGTGGACCAATACCATAATGAAATAACAAACTCTAAGAATGGTCTTCTGAGGTAAGGGAGTCTCACCAATTGCACTCTTCTGACTATCAACTCTACGGTTTAGTAGGACCTCTAGACTGATCCTTAGACCTAGAAAGATAGGGGGTCAATACAATTGTACTGGTACGCAGAGAAATCCAAAATAATGCATTTATATATAAAATAGTGAGAGCAAGTCATGAAAACATCATGCATGATATAGTTTAAAACTCATGGGAAATTCTTTGAGGTTCATAAATACTTCTTATCAATGCAGTTATGATATTTGTATTACTTCTGAGTTAGGTGGTCCACCCTACAATTCTATGACCCCAAGAGCTATATGGAGTCCGCCCTTAACTCGGCGGCCAATCCCTTAACCCAAGTTTGCCACAAGATTTGGAGTTTTTGATTCTGATACGCCACAGGGCACTAGGCCAGCGTATAATCCCTCTAGGGGACATAATAATCCCGTAACGGCAAAACATGGTTTCGGGAAATGAGTTTTCTATACTCGTGCCTTCTTGGGTTAACCACCTAACATCTCTTTATGCCCATTTTTAGCCTTTTTCTGAATATGTGTCATTCTAAATTCAAAATCTGAAAATTTGAAAGAAAATTCGCATTCTATTCTGTTCTGTGCTACTATGGCATTATTTTAATTGGTATCGTCATACCAAAACTTATAAGTCATATTTTTGAGTCATAAAAATCATTTAACAATTTTATCTTTCAAAACATAAAGTTTAGATCACCATATTTCAACAATTCAAGAAGATTCATTCTTTGTAACACTTATCAAACTATGTAAAATCATTACTTTCGATTATTTCAGCAAACATGTGGTGGTCATGCATTTTTGGAAAACCATGAAATCTTTCATTATATATTCAACATTTATCAACATACAAAACCCCTCTCATCAATTTAAAGATCAAGCTTACATTATTCAACAATAGTCATAAACATATAAAATCATACTAATAAATAACATTCTAAAATCAATATGTATCACAACATGAGAGGGAGCGTAAATAGTTATGCTCTCAATTCAATTATCAAATTTAACCACATACATATATATAAGATTTCAAATCAATTTGGGAGAAAAGGCCTAAAGACCAAAACCATAATTTAACTAAAGAATTCATAACGCAAATTTTACTGTAAATTCCAAAACCCCTTTAAGATTTCAAAATCTCACAATGCTAAACGTTGTCGAAACAATTTCTTATGACCAAGTAGTTTTACGAAAACCCCACATACCTTATATCCCTTATGAGGAAGAGTAGAATCCGAATCACACCTTAAGTCTAGGAATTTTTGACTAGCAATGATGAACTCCTGCTCTTAGATGAAGGGACTATAGTTTTTATTTGAGAGATTCTAAGAAGTTTCTGATGATATGAGCCATCAATACTTAATAATTTCGTGTTATGGCAGAAATAGGATAAGGAAAAAGACTAATATGTCCTTTCCAAAGCCGATTATTATTTAAAATGATGCAAACTGGGCACCGACGCGCCAACCAATGCGATACATCGATATCGCATCGGTTCACTGCTTCAGTGATGTGGCGCGTCGAATTCACATTGATTCACTATTTCAAACATCCAAACACACTTCTAATATTGTCTGAAAAATCTGAAACTTGCCCGACACATCCCTTTCACTCCCCCAAACATGAAGCAACTTAAAAATTAACTCTCCGAAACCAGGAAGGTCGAAAATAAAATAATCAAAGGCTAGGGGTTCAAAATATGACTAAGTCTTTTTGACACTTGGAAAAATTTTCATAAGATTGACCCTTCCAAGTATACCATGATGTTACCAATTTGAGAAAACTACGGGGCATCACATTATCTCCTCTTGGGATCATTCGTCCCTGAATGATGGCTTAGAGCACACAAGCACGATTTCTAACATACCAAAGAAGAAGAAAGAGTATAGAAAGAGAGTAAATGAGTGATACCTTTTATGTCATTACTCACTATCTCAAAGAGGCATGGGTACCTATTTCTCATGTTATCTTCTAACTCCCAAGTAGCTTCCTCCGCTTTTTGATTCTTCCACAACACCTTGACCGAAGTTATTTCCTTACTCCTTAAATTTTGAACTTGGCGATCCAAGATTGCAATAGGCTCTTTTTCATATGACAAGGAATCTTTCACTTTGATGTCCTCTACCGGCAACACTAGGGAAGGATCTCCAATACACTTCTTCAACAAGGACACATGGAATACGGGATGGACAGAAAACAGATTTGTAGGTAACTCTAACTCATAAGCAACCCCACATATTCTACTCATAATCTGATATGGTCCTATAAAGAGAGGACTCGGCTTTTTTTTCTTCGCGAATCGCATGACTCCCTTCATAGGGGAGACTTTTAGAAACACCCAATCACTAACCTTAAATTCTAGCTCCCTTCTTCTAACATCGGCGTAGGATTTCTGGCTACTTTGGGATATCTTGAGTCGTTCTCTTAGGATTTTCACCTTCTCTGTTGCCTAATGAGCAAGATCAAGACCAAACAACCGCATTTCACCTACTTCATACCACCCAATCGGTGATCTACATCTCTTCTCATAAAGTACCTTAAAAGAGGCCATCTTAATGCTGCTATGGTAGCTATATTATAGGCAAACTCTATTAATGGCAAATGATCTACTCAACTACCTTTGAAGTCAATTACATAATCCCTCAATATGTCCTCAAGGGTCTGAATGGTGCGCTCAGCTTGCCCATTCATCTGAGGGAGGAACGCGGTAGTCAAGTTCACTTGGGTACCAAAACCCCTCTGAAACAATCTCCAAAACTGTGAAGAAAATTGCATACCTCGATCAGATATAATGGATACCGGTGCCCCATGCAAATGAACTATTTCCTCAATGTATAGCTTGGCGTAATCATCTCACGAATAGTTAGTCCTCACAGGCAAGAAGTGTGTTGATTTGGTCAATCGATCCGCAATTACCCAAATGGAATCATACTAGTTTTGGCACGTCAGAAGTCCTATGATGAAATCCATATTGATCATCTCCCATTTCCACAAAGGCAAAGCTATCTCTTGGGAAATACCACCTAGTCTCAAATGTTCCACTTTAACTTGTTGGCAATTCAAACACTTGTAAACAAAATCAGCTACATCACGCTTCATATTATTCCACTAATATATAGTTTTAAGATCATGGTACATTTTAGTAGAGCTTGGATGAACAATATACCTTAAAGTGTGAGCCTCATGAAGGATATTTTTCCGCAATCCATTCACATCTAGCACAGATGACCTTCCCTGATATCTCAAAATCCCATCACCGCTAATTTCAAAAGACATCACTTTCTGTTGACCCACATCATTCTTGATTTACATCAAAATGGGGTCCTCTGCTGCTTCTCCTTCACTTCAGAACATAAGGAGGGATTTTCTATCTCATGCACAACTACTCCTTCATCTTCAGAATCCAGAAGTTGCACCCCTAGATTTGCAAGTCATTGAATATCTTTCACTATTTTTTTTTCCTTCCTCAACTTGAGAATGATTGCCCATAGATAATCAACTAAGGGCGTCGTCCACCACATTCTCCTTGCCCGAATAATAGTACAAGATTATGTCATAATCCTTCAAAAGTTCCAACCTGCGTCTCTGCCTGAGATTTAATTCTTTCTATGAGAAAAGATACTGCAAACTTTTGTGGTCAGTGAAAATATCAACATGTACCCCGCACAGATAATGCTGCCATATTTTTAGTACGAACACCACAGCCGCTAACCCCAAGTCATGGGTGGGGTATTTTCTCTCATGAACCTTCAACTGCCTAGATACATAAGCTACCAACTTACCATACTGCACAAGTACACACCCAAGTCCCACTCGGGATACATCACAATATACAACGAAACCCTCTGTACCTTTTGGAAGAGTCAAAATAGGTGCAGTAGTCAACTTGTCTTTCAACTTCTCAAGACTATTTTGATAGGAGTCAGACCATACAAACTTCACCTATTTCAGTGTCAGTCTGGTAAGTGGAGTAGCTATGGAAGAAAAACTCTCTACAAATCTTCTGTATACCCCGCCAAACCAAGAAACTTTGAATATCAATTAGAGTGGTTGGTCTGGGCCATTTTCTCACTACCTCAATCTTTTGGGAATCAACTTTAATTCCCTCACTGGACACAATATGCCCCAAGAAAGCAATAGCATTAAGCCAGAATTGATACTTGGAAAATTTTGCATATAATTTATGATCTTTGAGAGTCTGAACGATGATTCGGAGATGATTAGCATAATCCTCCTTACTCTTACAATAAATCAAGATGTCATCAATGAAGACAATGACAAAAAGATCTAGAAACTAGCAGAACACCCTATTCATCAGGTCTATGAAGGCTGCAGAAGAATTAGTCAATCCGAAGGACATCACTAAGAATTTATAATAACTGTATTGGGTTCGAAAAGATATTTTGGGAATGTCAGCCTCCCTAAACTTCAACTGATAATACCCTGAATGAATGTTTATCTTTGAAAAACAACTAGCACCCAAAAGTTGGTCAAAGAGATCATCAATTCTAGTAAGGGAATATTTATTTTTGATAGTGACCTTATTTAACTGACGATAGTCTATACACATACGGAGGGAACTATATTTCTTACGTACAAGGAGTAAAGGTACACCCCAGAGGGAAACACTCAAACGGATAAAACCTTTATCAAGGAGATCTGCTAGTTTCCCTTTCAACTCTTCAATTCAGAAGGAGCCATCCTATACGGTGAAATAAAAATGGGATGGGTGTTCGGTAATAAATCAATACCAAAATCTATCTCCCTATTAGGTGGTATCCCAAGGAGATCATCGGGAAAGACTTTTGGAAATTCATTAACCACAGAGACTAACTGAAGAGAAGGACTTTCGATATTAGAATCTTTTAGTCTGATTAGATGATACAAACAACCTTTTGAAATAAGCTTGCGGGCTCTAAGGTAAGATATGAATTTCCCTTTAGGTGCTAAAGAATGACCCTTCCATTCTATCACTAGTTCATTCATGAAAAAGAAAGTAACCTTTCGAGTTCTACAATCTAGCGTGGTATAACACAAATGGAGCTAGTCTATTGCTAAGATAGCATCAAAATCAACCATATCAAGCTCTATGAGGTCTAACTCAGTATCACGACTACAAATAGATACAACACAATTTTTATATACCCTCCTAGCCACAACAAAACCACCTATAAAAGTAGAAATAGAAAAAGGTTCTACAATAACTTTGAGATCAAACCCAAAACTAACTGCCACATATGGGGCCACATAATACAAGGTAGATCCGATATCAAGAAATATGTATGCATCTCAGGAGAAGATTTGTAACATACGCGTGACTACATCTGGAGAGGCCTCTACCTCCTGGCTATTAGACAAGGCATACAATCGGTTGCGACTGCTTTTGGTAGATGAAGTAGTGCCTTGGGGGTGGTGGCGACGCTGAGGAGTTTTCCTAGGACTTAGAACCATCAAAGTTCCTTCTAGTGGAAGGACAATCTTGCTGGAAATGACCCACCTGACCACAAGTATAGCATACTATCCTGTCCAGCTGACACTTTCCTGGGTGGTACTTACTGCAGGTCTCACATTGTGGAAAAGTCCTAGACAGTTGGTTCATACAACCCTAGGACTGGGTACCCTGCGCTCCAGATGTATGATTAGTCTGAAAATTCTGAGATCATCGGTCAACTAGAGGTCTGGGCGCTAGCTTACTAACTGCAGTCTGAGCATTGCCCCAAAGCTTTTTCTTTTGTGACCTATTACCCTAATTTCCACTCTGCGGCTGACTGTGGTTCGGGTCTGCTGGTCGGGCCCTCATGGCCTGCCTATCCTTTTTTCTTTCCCCAGTAACCCTTTTTTTCTACTCTATCCTTCTCCCTTACCTTGGCAACCCTCTTTTTCTGCTCCTCAACCTGTTGCATATGAATAGATAATCTAGAGAAGTACATATCCCTATTTAACATTGCCCCCTTATACTCCAATACCAAGTTATCCTAAAGGACAAATATAAACTTCCTTATACGGGCCCTGATGTTCCCTGCCAACTCCAGAGCATATCGAGATAGTTAGTTGAATTTCAGTTTGTGCTCCTTAACGCTTATCTTTTCTTACTTCAGGTTCATGAAATCTTCAGCCTTGGACTCTCTCAACTCCTGAGGAAAGAATCAGTCTAGGAAGGCTTTCATAAATTTGCCCCACACAGAATGCTCAGCACTATCTCCCCTCGAATCTTCCCACTCATGGTACGACTAATTTGCTTCATTTTTAGTCAATAAGCAGCTAGTTCAACCCCTCCTACTTCATCCACATACATCACTCAAAAGATTTTCTCCATCTCGTCCATGAACTTCTGTGGATCTTCCTCAACCTTTGTACCAGTAAACTTAGGCGAGTTCAGCCTCATGAACTGAACTACCTGAGTAACCTCAGCAGTAACAGATGTAGACCCAATATTCGTCGAGCCGATGAAACCACTAACTGTGCAATCATATGCATCGACTGTCTAAACTCAGCATTTAATATCTCTCTCTAGAGAGGTTGGGTATGATTAGTCCCAGACTGGGGAGCCTTAGGTGCTCTAGAGGGACTGGTTTGAACTGGAGGTACTCCCGAAGCAACAACAAAATTAGGAGAGTTAGCCTAATTACGTGTCCTCATCCTGTGAGTAGGACGAACATCTTCTATCTGGGCATTCTGATCATTAAAGTGACATGGAGGCATGATCGATTTTTTGAAATACGTAAGACCATTGATTAGGGAACATTTAGAATCTACAGTACGAACTAAATCACAACAAAGTGAAACATTCCTAAATGCCTAGTAGCCTCCTGTCTATAAGTGTGGCGCGCTACACACCAATAAATAAGACTATACCCGATGTGATTTTGCAGACACCCTAAGACCATGAATCGTGCTCTGATACTAAGTTTGTCATGACCCGAGCCAAGGCCCTAGCCTTGACGATCATCCCAAACCATGAAGGCCCAGGCGCCCTTCTATTTCTGGTAATCAAGCACAATACTCAATAGTAAAGAAAAGAATGCGTAAATAAAATAAACAGAATCATGGGCATACTCTGAATTCAATTTAATAATACTGGAAAGAAATCCATCAATATCTAAACAACATTTATTTCAGTCTATTAAATCTCTAGTATATACGAAAACCAATAAAACTGTTTAAAATCTTGGACAAGGCTCCCAGTTGACCAATACCAAAATGAAATAACAGTACTCTAAGAATGGCCTTTCTAGGTAAGGGAGGCTCACCAACAACACTTTTATGACTATCAACTCTACGATTTAGTAGGACCTCTAGACTGAGCGTCAGACCCTAAAAGATAGGGGGTCAATACAATTGTACTGGTATGCAGAGAAATCCAAAACAAATCATTTATATATAAAATATGTTAGATCAAGTCATGAAACATCATGTATGATATAGTTTAAAACTCTTGGGAAATTCTTTGAGGTTCATAAAAACTTCTAATCAATGCCATTCTGATCTTTGTATTACTTTTGATTTAGGTGGTCCACCCTACAATTCTTCAACCCCACGGGCTATATGGAGTCCATTCTTAACTCGGCTTCCAAGATCCTAACCCAAGTTTGCTACAAGAGTTGGAGTTTCTGATTCTGATGTGCCACAGGGCACTAAGCCTGCATATAATCCCTCTAGGGGACATAATAATCTCGTATCAGAAAAATATGATTTCGGGCAATGATTCTTCTAGACTCGTGCCTTTTTCGGCTAACCACCTAACATCTTTTTATGCCCATTTTTATCCTTTTCTGA
The DNA here is from genome assembly GCF_002878395.1 of Capsicum annuum. Taxonomy (NCBI): domain Eukaryota; kingdom Viridiplantae; phylum Streptophyta; class Magnoliopsida; order Solanales; family Solanaceae; genus Capsicum; species Capsicum annuum. The sequence continues at coordinate 137,752,171 of NC_061122.1, read as the reverse complement.
ACATGTTTCATTCTAAGTTCAAAATCTAAAAATCTAAAAGAAAATCTATATTTTTTTCTGTTCTGTACTACTATGGCATTATCTGAATTGGTATCGTCATACCAAGACTTGAAAGTCATGTTTTTGAGATTTAAAAATCATATCACAATTTTCTCTTTGAAAACATAAAGTTTAGACCACCATATTTCAACAATTCAAGAAGATTCATTCTTCGATACACTTATCAAACTATGTAAAATCATTCCTTTCGATCATTTCAGCAAACATATGGTGGTCATGTATTTTTGGAAAACCATGCAATATTTTATTGTATATTCAATATTTATCAACATACAAAACCCTTCTCATCAATTTAAAGATCAAGCTTACATCACTCAACAATAGTCATGAATATATAAAATCATGCTTTTAAATAACATTTTAAAAATCAAGAGGTATCACAACATGAGAGGGAGCATAAATAGTTATGCTTTAAATTTAATTATAAAATTTAACTACATGCATATATATATATAATATTTCAAATCAATTTGGGGGGAAATGCCTAAAGACCAAAACTATAATGTCACTAAAGAATTCATAACGCAAATTTCAATGTAAATTCCAAAACCCCTTTAAGATTTCAAAATCTCACAATGCTAAATGTTGTTGAAACAATTTCTTATGCCCAAGTAGTTTTAGGAAAACCCCACGTACCTTATATCCCCTATGAGGAAGAGTAGAATTTGAATCACACCTTAGTTCTAGGAATTTTTAACTTGCAATAATGAACTCCTACTCTTAGATGAAGGGACTATGATTTTTATTTGAGAAATTCTAAGTACTTTCGGATGATATAAGCCCTCAATACTTAATAATTTCATGTTATGGTAGAAATAAGATAAGGAGAAAGACTAATATGTCCTTCCCAAAGCCAGTTATTATTTAAAATAATGCAAACTGGGCATTGACATGCCAGCCGACGCGATGCATCGATATCGCATCGGTTTACTACTTCATCGATGTGGCGCATCGACTTTACATCAATTCACTATTTCCAACATCCAAACACACTTCTAATGTCATCCGAAAAATTTGAAACTTTCTCAACACATCCCTTTCACTCTCTCGAACATGAAACAACTTAAAAATTAACTCTCCGAGACTGGGAAGGTCGAAAATAAAATCATCAAAGGCTAGGGGTTCAAAATGTGACTAAGTCTTTTTGACACTTGGAAAACTTTTCAGAAGATTGACCCTTCCATGTATACCACAATGTGATACTAATTCGAGAAAACTATTGGGCATCACAGTAGTTCATACAAAGATATGGGGAATTTTAAAGCAATTTCAAAGAATATTAATTATTAAAAATTATAAAAGCAATTACAAGCAAATAAGTACACAAAAACACCACATCAGACATAGTATCTCTTTACTGTATCAGAATTGATTGCCATGAACCACCTTTGGTCATCCATTTTAGACAAAATCAAGGCTCCTCTAGATAACACCTTGCATACTACATATGGTCCTTTCCAATTAGGAGAGAACTTCCCCTTATATTCCTCGTGATGAGGGACTATGCGTTTGAGCACCAATTATCCAACTTTGAATATGCGAGCTCTTACTATTTTGTTGAAAGCACGAATATTCGTTGTTGATATAATTTTTCTTGGCATGAAATACTCGTCCTCTTTTCATCTATTATCATAATCATAAGTTTTTCATGTCGGGCACGGACCCATTTTTCATTACTCAACCCAGCTTCTTGGATGATTCTTAAAGATGGTATTTTAACTTCAGCCAATATTACCGCTTCTATCCCATAGACTAATACATAAGGCATTTTCCCAATCAATGTCCTGATTATCGTGCGATATCCTAGCAAGGCATAAGGCATCATATCATGCCATGATCAGTGACTATCAACTATCTTCTTAAGATTTTCTTAATGTTTTTATTGGCAGCTCTACTGCTGCATTAATTTGAGGGCGATATATTGTTGAATTTTTGTGAGTGATCTTGAACTATTCACATATTTCTTTCATCAAGTTACTATTCAAGTTTTCTCCATTGTCTGTGATGATTAATTTGGATATCCTAAATCGATTAATCAAGTTGTTCATGAAAAAAATATTGCTACCTCCTTTATTTAAACATTGTATGAAGTAGCTTCCACCCACTTGGTAAAGTAATCGATAGCAACCAAGATAAATCTATATCCATTATGGGCTAGTGTCTTAATGGATATGATGACTTCCATGCCCCAAGATAAAAATGGACAGGGCGAGCTCATAACATTAAGTTCATGCAAAGGAACCCAATCAAATCACAGAGTATCCGACACTTATGACATATTTGCACAAACTTGCAAGTCTCTTTCCACGATCATCCATAAATATCCATATCTTAGGATTTTCATGGCTAGAGTGAACCATTAATATATTGTTCATACATTTCGGCATAGATTTATTTAAGTAATTTTGTAGCTTTAGCAAAATCTATAAACGATAGAAATCCCAAATCTGGGGTGCTCCTATATAATACTTCCCCATTCATAAGAAATTGTTGGCCATTTGGTGGATTATTTTTTTGATTGACAATTGTACCTTCAGGGTATGCCTCATCTTCTAGATACCTCCTGATATCGACTTACCATGGTTTTCCATTCGATTTTGCATCAACTTATGCATAATGTGTAGGTTGCTCCTTTAAAATTATTTCCTACGAATTGGTGTAACTTTGATCTGGAGTTAAATTATGGTGTATATAGTGGCTAAAGCATTGACGAACTCATTTTGTATATTTGGAATATTCTTGCATTCCACTTTCTTAAATCTTTTGCATAACTCAGTACCAATTCTATGTATGGGATGATTTTAGGGTTTTTACGACCCATTTGCCTCGAACTTGGTGAACTAATAAATTAATATCTCCAATGAGTAACAATTCTTAAACATTCATATCAATAGACAATCTGAGACCGAGAATATAAGCCTCATATTCAACCATATTGTTGGTGCATAGAAAGCACAATCTAGTGGTAACTAAATAATGTTGACCAGCTTTTAACATTAAGACTGCCAAAATTCTTGAACCTTTAAAATTAACCACCCAATTAAAATACAATCTCCAACTCAGGTATACTTCAGAAATGTCTTCTCCTACGAATAATACCTCTTCATCTAGGAAATAATTTTGGAGTGGCTCTTAGTTTTCATCAATAGAATTCTATGCTAAATGATCTGTTAGGTCTTGCCCTTTGGTTGTTTTTTGAGTTATGTATTTAATGTTACTCTCACTCAACAACATTTTCCATTTGGCCAATTTCCCTGTAAGCATGGCCTTTTGTATATGCACTTTAAAGGATCCATTATGGAAATAAGATACATTGTATATGACATTAGGTAAAGCCTCAGCTTCTGAGCCACCTAGGTCAGTGCATAACATGTCCTTTTTAATAGCGTGTAACGAGCCTCATATGGAGTGAACTTCTTACTCAAGTAATGAATTGCTCTTTCTTTCTTTCCAGTTTAATCATGTTGCCCTAAGACACATGAAAATGTATTTTCTAAGACAAATCAATATAAACTTAAGAGCTTCATTTTCTTAGAGGAACTAGTACGGGTGGACTAGATAGATATTCCTTGACTTTGTAAAAAGCTTTCTAGCATTCTTTGGTCCATTTAGTTGGCGCATCTTTCTTTAACTTCTTGAGTATTGGTTCACAAATAATCTTTGAATAGGCTATGTACCTACTAATCTATTTCAATCTTCCTAAGAAACTCATGACTTCTTTCTTTGTCTTCGGAGGAGGCAGTTCTAGATCACCTTAATTTTTGAAGGGTTAAGCTCAATGCCCCTTCTACTAACTATGAAACCGAACAAATTCCTAGCTGGTACTACGAAATGGAAATTGGTAGGATTCAACTTTAAATTATACTTTTATAATTGATCAAACAACTTTCCCAAATGGTCCAAATGGTCCAAACTCTGGCGAGATTTGATGATTACATCATCCACGTATACTTCAATCACCTTACTTATCAATAATGGAATATTTATCATATAATGGAATATTGTTGTCATGGATCTCATGTACGTAGCATAAATATTCTTAAAATAGAAGGGCATCACCTTATAGTGATAAACACCCCAAGGTGTGATGAAAGACATTTTCTCTTCAGTATTTGATGATACCTGACAAACCAATCCATGAATGACTATATTTCATGCTTCGCATAGTTTCAATGAGAATATGGATGTTCGGTTATGGAAAGTTATATTTAGGACTGGATTTATTCAAATATCTATAATCGACACAAATCCTGATCTTTCTATCCCTCTTTGGTACTGGAACACTATTGGCTAGACATGGATCCTTCTTAACTTCAGCTACATTGGCTTGGATTTTCTTAATGGCTTCCTCCTTGATTCTTAGACTTAGGTTTGGCTTGAATTTTTGTGACTTTTGTACATAAGATTGAACCCTAGATTAATTGGCAACTTGTGTAACACGATATCTTTACTTAATCCTTACATTTCATCTTAGGACCGAGCAAATATATCAATGTTTTCTTTAAGAAACCTGATGAATTCTTTTTTCTATGCTTCTATTACATGAACACTAATTTTGGTTTATTTGACTTCACTTTGATCACCCAGATTAATTACCTCAGTCTCCTCTAAGTTGTGCCCCTTTCGATCCTCAAACTCCTTTATTCCTCTATTAACTGGTTAGGGCTATCGTTTCTTCATTATACTATTTCCATTCATCATTATTTGCTTTGATTTATCTATTTAGATCTTGACATTAGATGAAATTGGCAAGTTTTAAATTATTATTACTGAAATCATAAACAACATAAGTTATATTATAGTGTTCTGATAATGCAAAAACAAATCGATGGAAAATATTTTTGCAATAAGAGAGGCTTTCATAGAATTCTAGAAAATTACAAACGTTAGCTATGATCCGCACTAGGGTAGGTCTGAGCCTTTTGGAAAACATAAAAAGTTAAAATAAGGTAAACAAAACTTAAAGTGTGGGTATTGTTCCTTATTCAGTCTACCACAATTTCTGGAAAAGTTAAATTTCATCCTTTCTTCCACATCAACCAAGGAGGCATGATTGAAGTGGAAGTCTAATTTAACAGCTTCTCCCCTAGTTCATCCTTCTTGATCTCAGTCTTCTTAAGGAGATCTTCAATAATAGCATCATATTCTTCTACTAAGTTCTCTATTCTATCCTCAAGACAATCGCGTATAGGCTTTACACCTATAGGAAATGATTGGTAGAGCCGAGGTAACCTTTTTGCCGATTCTGGGCCTTTCTTCTTTGTCTCTCTTTCACCTTTTTTATTTTCACATAGCCTAAACCATATTTGAACAACTTTTCTAGGATCATAACAGGCTCAATGATTCCATCCAAAATATTCCTAAGTTGTATCTTGGCATAAAGATGCTTCTCATAATGATGGTAGCCAATATCTTATAGATCAAAGGCATTATCTTCTAGAGAGTTGGGTCTTCATCAACTACATTCATGATCTACACTATATAAAAATCACTGCCTCTCAAGACTTCTTTAATCATAGGAACATAATAATTAGGGTGACTTAAATTGCACCCGTCACCATGGATAACCACTTCATTATTTTCCCATATGAATTTCACTGATTGGTGTAATGTTTAAGAAACACCCCCTGCTGCATGAATCCAAGGCATTCCTAAGAGAAGATTGTAACTTACGAAAATATCAATCACTTGAAACTCATCTAGGAATTCTACAGGCCCTATTTGAAGATGCAACTTAACTTCCCCAATGGTGTTGCTCAGTCCCTACCGAAATCTCTTATATTTACTATGTTCTTACAGATTTTCCTATATCAGAATGCAACTGGGTTAAGATATATAAGGGGTATATATTCAGACTAGATCCATCATTGCTTAATATCCTGTTAACGATCTTATCTTGGTAATTGATAGTGATATGTAATGCGTTATTATGGACTACTCCTTCGAAGGGTAACTCATCTCCACTAAAGCTAATGTGATGGTCTCTCACCACTCTACTTATCATGGCTAGTAAATTTCGATACTTGTGAATATATGTATGTCGGCTTCTTTAAGGACATTCAATAAGGCTTGTCTATGATATTAAGAACTCATAAGCAATGTCCAAAAAAAAATCTAAGCAACGACCTTCTCCATATGTTTCACAAAAGAGTATTCCTCCAACTGCATTATTCTACAAATTTATTCAATTTATCCTTCAGTGATTGGCCTTTTTTGAGCACTCTTTTTGTTGCATCATTAGCAAGCTTTTCTGGAGTGTAGCATCTTCCTGATCTAGTCATTCTTTATGCGGTAGTGACTTCCAGCATAAATCCTTCTCTTGCAGGCACCTAGGCAAGGGCTTAATGAGGTTCATTGAATGCAATAAATTTAGGATTCTCGATAATGCTTAAGGTAGCAACTGCCTTTTCTATTTTTTGCACTTTATCTATTTCTTCAGGGTTGGCCTTCACTATATAATTTCTTACTACCCATTCATCAACTGCTTCTATTATACTGATGGTTGTCCCTTCATGGTTTGGAAGTAGGTTGGTGGTAATATGTGGTGGCACTATTTGAATCCAAATCACCTTGTGATCAATTAAATCATGAATTTTGTGATTCAAATTAATATAGTCCTTAGTCATATTCTAGTACCCCCTGAATGATATGCATAGTGATGATTGACATGGAAGAATTTATAATTGGTATTCGCGGGTTGTGGTTGGATGGATTGGATGAGACCTATTGCCTTTAACCTTTCAAACAATTAAGTTCTAGTTTCAACGAAAG